>NC_073692.1:123476768-123675768 GCF_029784155.1 Uranotaenia lowii
AGAAACATCCCCTAAACATCACCTTGTTTTCCCAGTCCGACTCATTCCGCACGGCACCCTCCCGGTCAGCTGATCCTGCCGAAGGCCACCCGACGGCAATCAAAACAAAGAGGGGAAACCGTTCGGCTTCCGGAAACGAGTTTGCGTCCTAGCACCCTAACTAGCCCGTGCAAGTGCAACATGCACCGAACCGACCGAACGAGCAGCACTCGTGCTTATCATCACCACTGCCGAATACCGAGTTGAGTTGAGGGTGCAATACGAATGAATGCTGGAAAAGCCGGGTTGGACCGAGTTGTGGGTGGAATGGAATGGGTGGTAATCTGTGCTCCGTGATTGTGGGCTTTTCGAGGAACCAATCCGGATGTTCTGGAATCGGAACGAAGACGACATCAGTATCGGTTGAACGTTTAAACAGGACGGACACGTTTTTGCGGGATTTGCTGAGCGTCGCGAGTTGACTTCTTCTCCGGACTTTTGGGAAGGTTTAGCGGTTTTTGTTGTTCCGGGACGATTGCATTTGTTGAGGTGCAGTTTTTAGCGTTCGGTGGGATCAAACATTCGAATGGAATCGGGATAGAGGTACGATATGGTTGTATTTGTTCGTGGAGTTGGGGTGCCGATTTTGAAATTGCGTGGTTGGCGGGGTTGAATAACGCCAGAAACACGACGGATTTCGCGGTTCAGTGAACGGTGTTAATACCTAGCTCTAGCTTGATAGAGCTTTTTTTCGCTACCACTGTTTACCAACTTCGAGTGATGGATTTCGATGTAGCGCAGAGCAGATTGTGAGTCGAGACCGGAAAAGTGCATCACTCTTTTTGGCGGTTTGTGACAGGAAACGGCTCGAAATGCTGGTTCACAATAGTTTTATGCGACAACTTTCTGGTGTTTTCGGAGTTGTCGTTTCGCCTTTTCCCTAATTCCATCAGACAAGTGAATTATGATTATTACGGTGGGGTGTAGCTTTTGCGTTTGAAGAAGTCAGTGGCTAGTCGTTGTGGTGCGTGTAACAGTGGGAGATTTCGCCGTGTTGTGATTTTCCACAATTGATGGTTGTCCTTTTTGGCGTTCCGTAAAGCATACACACAAAGAAAAAAAAACATAAACCACCACAGGTCAAATCAACATTTGGCCAGTAACATAAACCGGGCGAACCAGTCAAAACACCGCCAGGCGTGCAAATCCAGGAGGAAATTAATCGACGAACCAACCGGTAAATCTCATTCCATGACCCACAGAGTTTCGGGCCGAACTGTGTATAATTAATCTTTATTACTGTATACACACACAGAGAAACGAAACGAAAGTCCAACAGTGTAGTACCTATTTCTAGAGTTTTGCCAGTAACTCCCTCAAGTAGGGACCGTCATCAGAGGCCATTCCCTAAGGCGCCACTCCGAATGTGATTCTGGTTTTCTACCGGAGGAACGCCCAGTGAATGAATACCTTCAGTGTGGTCAGAAGCCACTTGAATGTTTCACCAAAATAGCCAAAGGACAGTCCGAGTCCAAGGCGAAAAGCATTAAATTAGGAAAATTGGATAATTGATGAGTGCGAGTGTTAGACCGGGGCAGAAGTTCTCCCACCAACCAGTGCCAGTGAAATTAAGTCAATCCGACTCGATCCGGACGTAAACGGAAGGACAAACGAACGGACGAGAAAGAAGAAAACCACCGGAACCGAAAAGAACAACCGGAAAGAGAAGAACGGACAGAGCGTAACGGATTTTGTCATTTGCATACACACCGGCGAAAGTCGAAAGACTGAAAAGCAGACGCAGAAGGTCAACCGGTAAGTTGAGGATAGCAAATCCTGGCCGATGATAAGCGACACTTTTGGTTTCCGGTTTTGCACTACCAACCTCACGAGGAAAGAAAAGTTGCTTGCTTGAAAGGTCGTCCTTCTGGACGAAGCTACGTATTCGCATGCACTAGTTGCGTTTCATTTCGTTCCGGATTGGCGCCGATGAGTAAATGATCTATGAAATTGAAGAATTTATTCGACGGATAGCAAGTTTTAGTCGATGTCTGTGTCTGGTGCAAGTTCCGGAAAAGATGAGGTTTTTTCCTCTTCCTGAAACTTTTGATTCTGTGTGATGTGGTGCACAGCTTAAGGCGCTAGCCTACGCGTTTTCATGTCAAAAAGTTTGCTTGTCGTTAGCAATTTTATTCTGTTAGTTTTCTAAGGGGAAACAGAGAATGTTTGCATTTTGTTTATACATATGTCAGGCTCTCGTAATTTGAAGATTCATTGTCAATCTGAGTACTTATACCAATGAAAACATGTGAAAATAAACATAAATAGAAATATTGAAATAAATGTATAAACAAATATATAAATACATTCGTCTCCAAAGGTTCAAGAACCTATATTTTACTATAGGTTCGAATATACCTACATGAATAGCCCACATACTGATCCTTGATATGTTATTTTCATAAAGATATTTTCTTCATGGTGTTCACCAGCTAAATAAGGCTTATTTAGTTTTTGAAAACTGATTTTACAGTATTGGACAATACAACTTCCTCCATTTTTGCAACTTTATTAAATAGACGATATACAAAATTTAAAACATCTATAAACATTAATTCGAAAGACATTTTTTAAACAAATCTCATCTAGAACTGATATGTATTGGTCAACCATGCCGAATATAGGATTAGAATTGCTTTTGGAAGCCTATTTTAACATGGACAAAACAATTGCATTTTATAAGTAGGGGAGAGTGGGGTAACGTGGGCCACTCTAAATATTTCAGATGTGTGTTCAGATAAAAATCTCAATCTAACTGTCATCGCGCCGTCGCTTTGGGTTAGCAAATTTTTTTATATGTTGTTGACTTGAATACGCATCATATGCATCTATTATTTATCAAGCTTAAAAAAATTTAAAAAATTACTAACATAATCAAACAAGCATCCGCTAATTTCATCGATGGG
Source organism: Uranotaenia lowii (assembly GCF_029784155.1). NCBI lineage: Eukaryota > Metazoa > Arthropoda > Insecta > Diptera > Culicidae > Uranotaenia > Uranotaenia lowii. The sequence continues at coordinate 123,479,714 of NC_073692.1, forward strand.
GAACCTAAAGACCACAACAAAAATATGCTCACACGCTTATGATCTTAGTTTTGTCATGTTCTTTTACGTGGAAAAGAATTTTTTTATGAAACATCAAAAAGTCACACAAACGCAACTAATTTGCAAATCATAGCTTCTGGGGAATCGTGGGCCAAATTTTTTAGGTATCTTAGGCCACCTATATTCTTATGTTTTTATACACATTAAGAACTTAAAATATGTTTTTCCTATCTGTAAAGTTTTCTGAAGAGTTATGAAAAATATTTCGTCCATCTTATGACGAAATGTTCGCGAGCCGAGTTTTTGAAAATTTCGATCATACACAACTTTCTTTATAATTTTTTCATCTGAAATTGCTGAAAATAACGAAATTAATAATGAACCAAAATTTTTGGGTCAACTCATTAACTTTTCATATTTTTTGATCATTTTGGAATATGTGACCAACAATTCCTCACCATTTTTCAAAATCCAAAAAAAATGTTTTTTTAATAGAAAGAGCTTGGGAGAAATAACTTTTTGAAAATTAAAAAATATGCCTGATGATGCATTAGAAATGTTGAAACCCATACCATTTACTATTTTTTTTCATTTTATCTTTTATGATATAGAAGTTATGGAGCTAAGAAAAAAGTGGCCCATGATTCCCCACTCTCCCATATCACTCTAAAAATTCATAAAAAATTCTATTTTCTTGTCGAATGTCTTGTTTTTAAGACGCAAACAATAAAAAAAAAATCTTGCAAGAAGGTTTGGGAAGTTTTTTCAGTCTGATATTTCAAAAAATCTAATAATGGCCCGGTCTAACAGTCCATTTACCAGTAACTGTGATCATAATGCCACCCAAATAGTAGGGAAGAGTGAGGTTACTTGATCCCTGAGGAAAGAAAAAAATAGAAAAGCAGTTTTCTTAACAATTTCAAAAACTTATTCTTTTGAGTTGTTGCACATTGTTTGAAGAATCTAAGACAATGTAACTTTTAGATCTTTTTGAATCATTTAAAAATGTTTCCCAAACGAAAAGATTATGATTAATTTATCAATCCCAATCGCCATGAAAGTTTCAAACCAATAATATTTTCGATGAGTCATTGATTTTTTTTTCAAAATTATGTTCCTTATTCTGAAAAAGAAATTTGCTTCAAAATAATATCTAAGCAGTCTTATTTTTAAATTTGCATTTATATGTTTCCAAAAGACAGATTAAAAAAAAATCTGAATTCTTAATTTAATGTCAGATCATGTTAAAAATGTTTCATGACAAATAGGAAAATGAAAATACCATCAAGTCACCATTCACCGCCCAGACACCATTTACCGCCCAAAATCACCCTTTTTTATGTATTTTGAAAAAAAAAAATAAATAGATGTTTTTTCAAAAATAAGACCTTTGTTCTGCGTCGTCATTATTGTTCGACCATTTCACTAAAAAACCTCACTTAATTATGCTTACTTTAGCCAGAAATAAAATATTTGGTTTTTCGTTTCCGGTCAAATTATTGAATTCGACGCCGGTTAGCGAACTAAGCAGTACTGTGCTCCTAGTGCAAAAAGGGTATTTGTGTACTAAATAGTACATATTTGACTAAAAATCGACTTGAAACGATAGTTTCATTATCGTAAAAAGGATTTGTATCGGAAAGTTTTCGATTTTTTCAGTAGTTGTTGTTTTCTGAAGCGTTTAGTGATGGGCGGTAATTGGAGTATAAACAAAAGTGTTGGTTTTTAATGACCGGCCACGCACAATTTCTTCGTTTTTAACGCATGTATTGTGCAAAATGTGTAAGTTTTAGGTAGCATTCAGTTTGATTATGTTAGAAAATGATGTTTTTTCGCTGAAAGTATCCGTTTACTTGAGGCTGTTTGCCGGGAATCATCATTTTGTAAGTAAACGCACTTTGTTAAAATTTGTTCAAAATTTGCGGGAAAATTTTCACAAAATGTATTCTCTCAAGATCTAAAACATAGTTTAGACAGCTTCTTACAAAGACAATACTAAAAAAAACCGTTTCCATCTCGTTAGGTAATTTTTTCTCAAGAAAACTTAAACGGTACGGGAAAAAATCGAGTGGGCGGTAATAGGGCCAGTTGAACATCCTCGAGTTTAGCTAATTATTTTGAAAAGCGTACATTTTTCGCATTCCACTAATTTTTTTATTGAAAGTAGAGCAGTTTTGAGATGTATTGAAAAAGAAAGCGAATAAAAATCTGCCATCGTTTTTTATTACACATTTTTGAAGTTACCTTAGTGTGAAGTTACCGCTTAACTGGGCGGTAGATGGTGACATGATGGTAATTGTTATTGAATGTTTATCTTAATTTACATATTTTTTTTTTCATTTTCAACTGAAGGGAAGATGAAAAACTCCGTCGTTGTGATTTGAAATTGATAAAAAAAAATTTAAAGGAAAAAAAAATTAAAGGTTTATTTCTAAGAAAACAAAACTTCAGAATTTAAAAACATAGACGAACTAATCAAAAATATTTCTTGAAATTTAAATAGTTTGAATTTAAATTAGCTAAATTTATTTAAAATTGAATGAAAAACTGTTCTACACAATTAAGTATTTTCATTCAAAAATTAATATATACAAAATATAAAGATGAAAAAGATAAGCATTTTAACATTCAAGTTGTTTTTTTTTCAATTCTTACCATTTAAAAAAAATAAGGGAACAGTATTTTGTTTCTATTTCAATGATTGATTTGGAAGATTTTTATATTCTAAACTCGAATCTTTTGTCAAATTTGGACTATCATATTTAGTTTAGATTATATGGAGTTTTAAAATGTGTGAGATTTAAGTGAAATAAATCATTGATGATTGATAAACTTTAAAACTAACATTTAAGAAGAAATCTGATTCTGATTTCGTTAACTAAATTGAATTAAATTGAGGAATAATATTTTTATTTTGATTATGCATGATCTTTCAAAAGTTATATTCAACAGTTTTTAAAAAGTGATTAGTAAACTATAGGACTCTGGACAGTTCATTATTGAACTGAACAACTTATTTAATGTAATACTTTAATATAAATGTTATGATGAATTGGTACGAATAAAGACATATAAAAAACAGTTTTGAAAAATTTTAAAGATGTTATAACAAGTGTTTTAATTACTGCATGAAGATAAAAAGAACTTGATTTCATTCACAAGTTTGCTGGAACCTGTAGAACGATTATATTTATGCTTGTAAAAGTATCTTAAACTATATTTGGTTGTAATTTTTTTTTTTAAATTTGTTAAGTGAGGTATAGAAAACACATAAAAACATCATTAATTTTTTTTTTGCAGAACTCAAAACAAATTGAAGTGTTGATGGAAATAGATAATTGATTCAAAACTTTTATTTTGAAATGTTATGTTTTTGATTTCAAGTATTTTCATCAAAAGTGCAGAACTTCCTCAAAGAATTTCAACCTATTTGAAAAGTTTTTTTGATAACAGAAACTGAAAGAAAAATTGCACATTTAGATTAAGGGCACTCAAATTAGGCAATATTACGTTTCATACTCATTGCACTTTGGAAAAATGTTAATGTTGCGGCCTTGTGTAATTTATCAAACCCTTGCGCATTAAAAAACATAACATACAAAATAAAACTGAGACTAAAATTGGTTTCTTGAAGAATATTTCATATCCGTATAATATTTTTCATGACATAAAAGATGTTTTGATTTAAAAAATTCAGTAATAAATTGAAAGATATTAGATTTAAGTTTTTTTTATGCAATAATTTAGTTGAATAAAATCTCCATGGGATTAGAGAGGGGGCTTAAACTCCGGCGGAAATTAGTCTTAAAGCACAAAAGGCTTGAGACATTTTATTATTTGTCATTACATACATTGATGATTAGAAATTAAACTTTAATTGTAAGTATCGATTTTCAATTATATCAATCTTTTGCAAACAAACTTGACATACAAAAACCCTACATCGTCATAAGAATTGGTTTTTATTCAGAAGTGTAACCAAACAAATTCAAAATATGAAACCAACCATTTTAACTCAAAATTATATCATCGAATACTAATTTCATCAGAATAAGCATTTTAAAATCTTAAAACAAGTATTCTCTATTTTATTACTAAAAATACTGATTTACTAAAAATTGTGCTGATATGAAATATTCTTCCAGAGTCGAATTTCAGTATCAATTTTTTTTTCTACATGCTCAACATCACATTCAAAAATGTTTTGATAAATTACACAAGGCCACAAAATGAAATTAATTTTGACTAATTTGGTTGTCCTTAAAATCATTCAAGAAATTTTTGCATTTTTTTGACAAAACTTCAAAACAAAAACATAACATCTAAAAATAAAGGTATAAATCAATTTTCAACTTTTCCCAAGACTTCAAGTAATTTTGCGTACTGTGAAAAAAAAATAGAGGTTTTCAATTTGTGATTTTTTTCCCATTTTTAATGAAGTTTTAAACCAAATTGAATTTTAGATATTTTTAAATCAAAAATCTAATCGTTTTGCTAGATTGAACTTATTTTATTAAATGAATTCAATTTTTAAAACTTTATTTAGTTATGTCAGAAATACTTGTAATGATTTCTTTCCAATTTTTAATATATTGTCGAATTTATCGTTTTTAGATCATGCATCATCATCTTTGGAATAATATTCCTTAATTGAATTAAATGGGTATAACAACCAAATTCAGAATTAGATGTTTTCTGTAACCCTCGATGTGTTACTTTATCAGTTATGTTTAATTTCTCTTAAACATTAATTTTACATTTAAAAGCTTGTAAACTCCATATCACTAAAACGAAAGTGATATACAAAATTTGATAAAAGATTCGAGTTCAAGAACCAAATCAATCATTCAATCATAAGCACCAATATGCTGTTCCTTTAAATTATCAATTATATTCGTTTTTTAATTTTATTTAAATGATAAGACGAGTTTATTGAAAACAAAAATCCTTTAAATATTAAAAAACTTATCTTTTTCAACTTCAAATTTTGTTTTAATTTTCAAACACATTTGTCGAATTTTATAGTGAAACAATTTGGATTTTATGAAATATTTTTCATAAATTTGACTTTGTTTTTCAAATCTGGATTTTTGTGCTCTGAAAACATAATCTTCTGCCTTTGAAACAAAAGTTTTAATTATAAAAACAGAGTATCCACCTAATGTACTTTTCTGGACCCAATATTCAAATTGATAGCGACAAAATTTACTGATCTAAATACTCTAAACTTCAAAACCTTCAATTGAAAATTTGTAAATTATTCTTTAATTTTCATTCAATTAAATCATGTGTTTGAATCGATCACGATTTTTCATTTATTTTATCTACAATTGATTTGATTCGAAGTACAAACTTTGAAGGTTAATTTTAATGCACAATGTAAGTAAACTAAATTTGTATTATTCTTGTGCTTTCATTACTTACAACAAAACTTGGAATAAATTATTTTTATTTTTATTTAATCAATTTCTTATTAATCATTTCCCAATCTGTAATTTGTCAGTATAATTGAACATGCTGTATTATAAATATTTAAAGTTATTATTAACTTTTTTAGCCTTTTATTCTAATACATCGAAAAGGGATTTATCTTTGGCTTTGATCACTGGCGGTCTTGAAATAAAATTAAATATTTTTATCTTTTCATCAAATGAAATGCAATTTTCAGCTATTGAATAATTTATCCAAAGTTTTTTTTCCATATCGAAGATTGAAATTTCTAATCGTGATAATTTTTTCCCTTATTCAAGATAAGAAATAATACTACAAATAATAATACAAGATACTACAGTGGATTTTTCTTAATCAATCTTTCCATTGAAAATAAAGAAAAGTTATAATTTTTCTAACAATTTTCATGATAAATTTTTAACATGATCAGACATTAATTTTAGAATTCATGTTTTTCAAAAAAAAAATGGTGTTAAATTTTATGTTTTCTATATCTGTGCGTTAATTTTTATGTCCGAAGCTTTATTTTAAATTTTGATTGACATTCTATTTCTGGTGTTTTTGAATTATTGATTTCAAATTTGACATCTAGACGGCTTAGAGCAAGTTCACTCGTGTTGGGGGAAGTGGTAGCAATTTTGACACTTGTGATACATTTTGAAAACTTTAGCATGCAAAAATGTTTTCAAGATCATTGGGCGTTGTATTTTTTACAGCACTATTTCTATTCCAACCGTATGTGATAGAAATATTGCTATTTCTGCATCACAGAATGCGAAAATACAACACGTGATGTAAAAACCCTTGAAGGTCACAGATCATGAAATATTTTCGCATGGTATTGTTTTTAAAATGTGCTAAAAGTGTCAAAATTTCTACCACTTTCTCCCAACAACAGTGAACATGCTCTTGGAATTTATTTCCAAGCAAATTTCTAGTTCTGATTCCGATCTTCAGACTCATGATGGCTAGATTCGTTAGGTATACTACTCCGTTGCTTGCATATGTATTAGTGAACCAACCAAAAAAAAAGTTAGTTTTCAAGAAAAATTACTGATTTTAAAATTCTGCCAAAAATATAAAAATGTTAACCAAAGGTTTTGTCAAGGTAAAAAAAAAGGTTTGTGGAAAATTCCTTATAACTGTTTTTTTTTATTTTGTAGGATCTAAAATAAAGTAGCATTTATTACAAGTTGCAAAAAGTCATTATTTAGTATATTTTTACAACTACATTTGAAAAAAAATACTTTTCGAAATTCGAATATTTTGCAGAAATACTGCAAAATTTTCAAAGAAAAACTGTCTCGTAGTCAGAATATTTAAAGCATTTGATCATTAATTTTACTAATTGCCACACATGTTATTTCAAAGAGTCCGACTGTATACTTATTTGAACAATAAGAGTTTAGCATTGATTTTAAACATTCATTCTGAATCGTTTTGAAAATGTTGATTGTCGATTTTAGTAAAATTTACTATTTTTTGAGTTTGTGTGATAATTACAAGTAAGAAAAAGGTTTAGAAATCATTTTTTATGTGTATTTTTGGCTGAATATGAATTAAGAAACCGAAATATCGAAAATTAATGTTTCAATATTCTGACTACGAGACAGTTTTTCTTGAAAATTTAGCAGTATTTCTGCAAAATATTAGAATCTCGGAAAGCATTTTTTTTTTCAAATGTAGTTGTGAAAATATACTAAAAAATACTCACTACGTCAGTTTGAAGTCCCATCAATCTTAAAACTTTTGATGAACAATCGGTATGATTTTCTTTGGACATTAAGTTTTAGAAGCCATTGAAGTTGAATAGTATTGCATGATGCCCCAGTTGACGGTACCTAAATTTTGTGCATATTGATTAATGTTTGCATACTCAAAGGCGCTTATCGCGCTCACTGTTAATAACGACTAAAAATTCATGTTTATGATAACAAGATGTTAAATTAATTTGTTGTTAGCTGTATTCTTTCGTAGTTTTTGCATAAGATGTGAAACAATTTCATAAAATGGGAGAAACATGTAGTTTTTTCTAATCAAATGTCTTTCCACAAAAAAGAGACATTTTGTAAAAAATCACAAAAAGCACAGTACGCCAATTTTTCGATCGGACAAGAGTACATACACTCTTAAAAGACTACATATATTATATCTTGGTTAAACAAACGTTTTAAGCAACTTTTAGGGGAAAGAGTTTGAAAAAAAAAATTGTGTCGTGATAGTTTGTGAATTATCTGGAGTATACAAAAAACAGTGCCCAGTGTCAACAAAAAACCATTTCTCAATCCCCACGCAAAACCAAATTTGTTTTAACTAATCCCCCAAACATGAACGCCAGGAAACCCGAAATCTCAGAAAAGGTCTCTCCATTATTTTTCGGGCGGGCGGCAAGATACCGAAGCACAGTATCAATTTCAACAAACCCAATCAAAATCTCACGATCAAACACTACTTAACCAAACCAATTGCTTCCGAAACGGTGCCGCTCCACCCACTCACTCACTAGAACGTCCTTCTTATGGAAAAGGCAGGATCAAGGAGCTATTCCCAACCCTATCGTTAGCATTAATTTTCTCGCACAAGTTCATCAATTATTCATATTGAATGGGGTGGCTCCATTCGCTCAGATTGGGGAACTCAACTCAACTAGTCGTCGTCGTCATCGATGGAATCGGGTTGGAAAAGGTGGGAAACTCTGTTTATTATCCTTTTTTGCGGGAACAATTTTCCTACGAGTTCCATTTTCGGCGTACGGAGTGAAATTTCGGCGGAATGTGAGAGTGTTTTGTGGCCTGCCGTGCTCATCGCACCACAAGTGGAATTAGTGAAGCTATCGCCGCGGTACCGATTCAATCTCTCCTGCCCCCGAACGATTCCGGTGGAAATTCCCGGAATTCATTGACGGTTTGATGAGGTCTTCCGTCTGGGGTTGATTGTAATGAAAACTCGAAGATGGATATGACGTCTTGAAATAGAACAGAATAAAAAAAAGGGTTCCACCAGTCCTTTTTTTCCCACCAGACAATAATCAACTTCGTACTTTTTTTTTCCTTCTCTCAATTATCATCAATACAAAAGAACCAACCATCAACGCGGGTACTAATTTGCTAGGCCGCAAATGTCCGAATTTGTTGAACTGGGCTCTTGACCGAATCCGTTCAAAGTCCCAACACATTTTCGGCCTGCCCCGGGGACATCAACCAAATTGACCTTATTAATAATTAATATGGAAACGGACACCAGAGGGGAACTTTCTTTTTCCCAACTGATTTTCCTTTCAGCGCTTTTGGTTTCGTTTTTTTTGCTTCCTTTTGGTGCGTTTTGAGCGCCAGTTCTGACCCAAGATTGAACTTGTTTTCCGTGGATTTTTTTCTGTCCATTTCTGCATTCCTTCCTAGGGATTGAATGGAAACCGAACCGTGGAGTAGTGTGAATGTTCGTTTGACAAGTTGTGATTGTTTTTTTTTTTTTTTTGACAAAACAAGTTAATCAATTAAAACTTTTAGAAAATTACTCAATAAATTGTTTTTTAAAATTGATCAAGATGGATAGAAAATGAAGTAGAAAATTCACAGATCTTGAAATGAAAAAAAAAGCATTTTGCGAGAAAAACTTATTAACGTGCACCATATTTAACTCGCAAAATTGATCATTTACCTTTGAAAAAAGAGGTATGTGTTAAGAACCGATTTGGTTGAAATTCTACTGAATCAAAGCAATCGAAAGATTATCTATAATTCAACCATGGTACCAAGTCTTTGTTTTTCTTGATTTTCGTTGAATAATAGCTGGGTTTTGACCATAGTACTTTGAAATATAACAGGGGTAGGCCACTGCGCTTAACCTCATTTGGCAGCTCCGTGTATGTACACGGCATTCCTACTACAAACAAAAATAGTTATGAAATATTACTGGTTTTCTATGGAATAGAAATCAAAATCGTTGACTTTGTCTTTATTAGCCGTTTGTTTCTTCTGAAAAGTGCTTGATATCAAAGATTGATTTTCAGAAGTCATATGAAACGGTAAGTTTGCATTAAACTTCCTAGTGTTGCACATAAATTGTGAACATTAAAAAGAGAATTTCGTCGTCGTCCCCGAATGCATGATATAATCAACGAAATAAATTCGCGAATTTTCAGCAAAGATTAAAAAAAAAAAGCAGTGTACATAATATTTCGATGACTATAAGTCGTTTTGTGAGATCACTTTGGAAATTTTCATAAGAACTGACTATCACATTACAAAAATCAACAAAATTTAGTTTTCCAGACGCCAAAAACCCATCAAATAAAACTTTTTACTAATTTCAAGAGCCAAACGCATGAGCTCATATTTTTTCATAATTTTATTGCTTACCAATTCTTTGAAAAATAATATTTTTAGATAAATTCCATATATTTGCTATGAATTCTCATAACTTTTTTTTAGAGCCTTTCACCAACACAGTTGATCAGGACGGAATAGCCTACCTTGTCTATTTCAAAATACTATGGGTTTTGACCAAATTTTCTCAGATGTTGCCCGAATTTTTGGTTATAAATTTTTAAACCATATAGTCAGGATTTAGACTTGTTTTCAAATGAAATTTCCTAATTTGGCCAGCCCGGATAAGTGCGAAAAAAATCTGACTACCTTAGTCTTGAACTATATCCAAGAGAAAAAAAAACCGATGGAAATTACTTAAATGACCTCTAATAAAGAAATTGATGCCAAAAAATGTGTTTGGAAGGAAAAACTTTTTTTAAGTATTTTTCATCAAAGTTTAGATGTTTTAACAAAGTTTAGAATACTAATAAATTCCAAAAAAAATCTAGACTATGTAGAATTCCAAAATTGAGACAAATGGGCACGAATGCATTACAGGTTCTACTGATTTAGCTTGACCTAATCTATTAAAGATACTGACTCGTTTATTTGTGGAATCTTTTGTTCAGAGACTCCAAGCTCGGTGTTTTAAATTATGTTACACTTTTAAAAACCCTATTTATTAAAAGGTTGGAAAATGTAAAGAATTGATGAAATATAAAAGATATATTGCAATTAACAATAAATTTTATATTTGTAAGTGCCAAATTATTTTAGTTTGATGACAACAGGGTTTATGAAAATATCAATTTTAAAACGCAAATTTTAAATCTGAAAAAAATAGTCACGAATTTAACTTGAAATAATAATTTAAACTTTTTCAAATAAATATCCCCTGGAACTATCCTTATTTTCTCGTAAAAAGAGTTCAACTTATAAAAAATTTAACAAAAGATAAAATTTTTAATTTGCAAACACGTTTTCTCCCACATTCAAATTAAAATGTTTAACGACATATTTGATTTAATTAATACGAAACATTATTCAGAAAATTGTAAACAAAGGGCAAATATCATAGAAAATTTTTATAAACTGAATAACCCTATAAATAATGTTATATTAATCAGTTTAATATACTCTTTTTAAATTGTGAAATATTTCAGACCAAAATAAAAATAATTATGATTTTTTTCAATGTCTCAAGTGTTTTTGCATCATTTCTGCAATATTCGAATAAATTTCAAATTATTTTCGAATAACTGGTTGTCAATAATAAAAAGATTGAAATTTGGAAATTGACATTTTAATCAGAATTAAGATGTAACAAATTCCCAAGAAATATTTTAATAAGGTAGTGGATTTTTATTGTGACGTCGTCACAAAACTAATTTTATCAATAATTTATACGAGAGTGGCAGAATAATTTAAGAAAAACACGCTTTGGAACGCAAAGGAATTCCGATTTCGTTTTGATTGTGGTGGTCGGCCTCTAATTGATTTTATTAAAAAGAATTTTTGTCTTTGAAAGATTGCATAATGTACTTTTTCTTATTTTGATATTTGATGCCATGTCATCTAGAAGCTGAAATGTGCTTTTTAAGTACCAATTTTGAAGAATAAGAATCGTTCTATAATAGCAGGCTTACAAAAAGGAAAACTCCCAACAGATCTTTCGAGTTATCAACGAATTATGTAATTTTCCTTTTAAATCAACAGATTTTTCGTGATTGTGACGTCGCAGTATTTATGTACCAATATTATAGCAGGGCTGCCTTGGCACTACCTTCTTTAAATATTGCTTGACAAACTTCAAAGTAAACGTATACATAAACGTTAAAATAGGGCAGAGTGGGGATACTTGATCCCCATTTCTTGTTTTGACCATATTTTTCTGGAAAAAAAAAACTTGCACTCTTTTACATTTTCTGACAGCGTGTAACTTCAAATTTCTATGCTCCAAAAATTAGAACGATACTTGAAACTGTAGATGAACTAGAAGAATTTTCGTAGGAGTAAAAAAATGATATATTTTTGAAGTAAAGGGAGACTTGATCCTTTATCAGAAAGCTCTAATCCTTAGAAAAAAAAAGTCAAACAAAACCTTAAGATAGAATGCCAATTGACTATTTCGGTCATGTTTGTTCTCTTTTTTCAATTTATAACTGTATGATGAAGAAAATTCTATAACTTTGTCTCAACCTTAATGACATTGCGTACTTAAAGGCGCTATTTTCTATAATTAAGGAAAATTAATTATTTTAGCCCTTTTCTTAAGACAGTTGTTTGATAAATAAAAGTTAGTTATTGGATAAATATAAGTAATCTCGTAATTAAAATGATCACGATCCATTCAGAAGAAGAATATACCTTTTTGAACTCTAGAAATCAAATTTCCCCATAACCAACATTTTAGATAACTTTTTCTTTAATTCAAACTTTTACGTTGTTAATTTTTTTTTTAGCTTTAAGCATTGTTGTTTTGCTCTATTTGGTACATTTTTCTAAAACATTTGATTTTTGTAAAACATTCCAGTTACGAGATATATGTAACTAAGGAATCAGGTATCCCCAGGGATCAAGTATCCTCATTCTCTCATACAGTTTGACCGGAATGTTTTTAAAAATGTTATAATCAGTTTTAAGTTTTTTTCCATTTTTATTACTGCTACTTAGTGAAAAACTTAAGAATTGAGACAATTATCATTAATCAATGTTTTTGACAACTTATTTATCCGTGGAATATTTACAATCATTGAAAAAAATTATTAGAATTTTATTCATCTTTGTTATATAAAAATGTTTTTTATATAATTTACCCCAAATTAAAAAAAAAAATCTTGGCAATGAGGAATCGCTAATTTACAACTGAACAACGAATGCAGAGTTTTATAAATAAATTTTTTTTTTATTAGAGATGCACCGAATAGCAGTATTCGGCGAACGGCCGAATACCGAAAATTGACTTCCTCAACTATTCGGCCGAATATTCGTTCGAGTATTCTGTTGGATTTTTTTAATCAGAATACAAGAGCGAATATTCAGTTTTTTTTTTATTTGTGAAAATTGGGCAAATCTGAAAAAATCCAGGCCAAAAGTAGTCAGTACGAAGGTGGAAAAAAATTTAAAATTTTTATTGGGTTAAACAAAAATTTATGTTCATTTTGGAATTGTTTAAAAATCATTTTTTAAATAATATCTTAAAATTTCCAAAGAGAAGTTAGAGTGTTTTATATGATTCAGCAAATAATTTGAATAAAACCGGGCCGGAAATTTTAAACAATATCTGGGCATCCCGGCCAGGTTTGTCTAATCTCGATACTTTATTGGATTTCTGGGTAAGCCTGGAATTTTCAAAAATCTTGAACAAACGATCATCAAAATATAAAGCGATAATTGTCAGCATTCTTCTGTACGATCTTCCGTGAAAGATACACTGGTATACATACCTCAGATGTTTAACTGAAACCATAAGTTTTTGATGATTTTGTAGCTTTTTCAACATTTTTTTTGGATATTTTATAAAATTGTCAAAATCTTTTGAAAAACTTGACAATTGTGTTATTGTATAAAAAGTAACAATAAATATTTGGTCAAATACTAACTCAACTTTTCGGTGAGCAGAATATTCGACCTAAACTTAGCCTTTTAGGTGGTTTTCGGCGCCGAATATTCGGCCGACCAAATATTCGGTTCATCTCTATTTTTGATAATTTATGTGATAAAAATTCACTTCAAAGTTCGTAGCTTTCATCTCAATTTTTTTTATGCAAAGCACCTCCATCGTACGGTTCCGTCGAGCAACTGAAAGAAAAACAATTTGAATTTGATTATCATTCCATAATACTTTCTTACTCTACTGGCTGCTTGTCGGAACGTTTCTTTCGGCGGGTTCCCGCCAGCGAGCGATTCCTTCGGTTCCGTCTTCGGGGTTGCTTTTTTGTTTTTTTTTTTGTCAGAGAACGTCCAACATTGCTTGATGTTGAAAGAAGATGATCATGGCGTTTTGGGTCCATTCCTTTTTTGTTTTCTTTTCACTTCAAGATTGAATATTTTAATGTTTTTTATTGCATTGGTCCTGCAAAAACCGCATTGCCATCACTTTACCGGCTTATGACGTGAAATGGATGGTGTGAAATACTTACGTGTTATTTTTGGAATAACTCGGGGAAATAATGCTGAAATTTAAACGATACAACTAAAATCTGGAAAATTTGTTAAATTTTATCCGATTTATTTGAATTTCAAAAATGATTGAAGTTCAGAAAAAAACTCTTGACTGTTGGATCAAGCTTTATGTTTTGTAATTTTATATCAAACACTGTAAAGAGAGTCATGTTCAGAAAACAATTTTTAATCCTACTCGATTTTATTTTGTTTTATATTACTTAGATTTTTTTTATATAAGGTGTCTGTTAATTTTTATCTCAATTATTAAAGGCTTTCGAGAAATTCAACTTTTTATTTGTTTTAACATCCACGAGATAAAACATATATTTTTTTCAAACGTTTCATTTTTCAGAAATGCTCAGAGATTTTCGGAAACATATTTATTATTCGTCAATTGAGCTTTATTGTTCTCGAATTAATGGAAATTCCGTTCTTGGAAGGAAACCTCCTGCGGCAGCGATAAGAATCAATTGCTGAAATATGTCAATTTTCGGGAGGGTTGCAAGAGTCACATCTTTTACTGTTTTTACGCGTTAACCTTTGTGGTCTTTGCAATTTTTTCTCCTTTCGATTTAGGTCCTGGAGCCTTTATTTTTCAACTTTCGACGAAAAAACTCTTAGAACTTGAAGAGCTCAAAAGTCGAGAAGGGATACTGTGTTGAAGGTTGAAGCACCGGTAAAGCTCCTTCCGCGCTGATCCCCGAGGCGAGACGAATTGTTTGGGTGCCGAGATTAAAGAAAACGTTAGTCTGTCGGATAAAGAGTCTGGGGATAAAAACTGGGACGAAACAGCAGAAAAAAAAACTGAAAATCGTTGAAACAAAAAGTGGAAAAATAAACAGAAAAAGGTTATCGTCAGGTGCTTTGCATTACGACGCAATGGACAGGAAACCCCTGATGGGAAAGGGGGGATGATTTTCATTGGTGGGAAGATGGGAGCACTTCGATAAACTTACCTGGTCCTGCTGAATGGATTTCCATTAAAAAGATTATATCGGCGCCGTTTTTCGTATCGAACAGTGGCGCAGAACCTCACCCGAAGGCCATTCTTCCCCAGAGCCAACCACTAAAAGGAAATTGAACTATGGGTAAAATTCGGGCCGCGAGTAAAAGTAAGGGGGGATGATTCGCTTCCACTCGATTGTCTCTGCTTCGAGGGTGCTTCAAGAGCGAGGTGAAAAAACATTGCCGCAGCAACGACGCGAAAAGTTCTGTTCCCGAGTTCCGGTAGGTCGGAGATGTCGAAACCATCAGGATCTATCTGGTTAGAGGGCGAGACAAGACTTTTCGCTTCCACCTGGAGACTGGATTACGGGGTTCCCTGCGCGAGTAAATCTCTGAATCTGGTGATTTTAATGTAATTACCTAGTAGCATAGTGACTGGCTCTGGGCTCCGGATTGTTTTGGAACAAAGAAAGAGCGCGATGAAGAAATAACTTTCACCTTTTAAGCCCCCGCCAAAAATGGGAGGGTGACCTGGACGAAATAACGAGCCAGGACTTATGTTTCGTTCCGCCAAACAGGTGGTGGTAGTAAATTTAATTCAGCTTAGCGCTGCTTGAAAATTTAATCACCATGATTGGATTGGGTGACAAAAATCCCACGGATTAGGTCGATTGATGCCTTGTTGCCTGAAGTAGCTTTCGGGGGATGACAACAGCTAAAGCTGACACTTATGTCAAATGTAGTTCGGCATTAATTGGATGAAATGTGAAAACTGGAAAATGGAAAGAATGTTTGAAATTCAAATGGCATCAGCATATTTCAAATAAAAATTGTAAAACAAAGTGTATAAACAATTTTGATTATGTTAAAAAGTTCAAAATGAGTTGAAAAAGATTTTAGAAGAGTAAATAAGTAACTTCTGTGCAATATAATTGACTATTGCATTTGAAAGCCAAATGCATCCAGTGCATTCAGGGCAGAGTGTCAATTTTTCCCTGGCAGGCAGAAATGTTCCGTCAACGTCCGAGTTATTTTTATTTCGCTAGTCTCTTTTCAGACGATCAGACTTCCCTGAATGAACTCATGCTGAACTGGAATCCTGTAATAGTTTGAGACCCCCCCCCAAGCAACCAAAGGTTCGAATATCACTTAAGGAACGAACTAATAAGTTCATATATAGCTGTACAAAAGTTTTGTGGAACTTTTTTGCTGTTCAAAATGCTTTTTCGAGGTCCATGGAACTTCATTCTTTATCAAGTTCAGCCAATACTCAAAAAAAGCTCTAAAGTACTGTTTTGGTTACTGTTTCTACTTTTTGGGAACTTTAAAGTTTGTATGAAGAAAAACAATCTACTTGTTACGTACTTTTATTTTTTTTCAAAATCAAGTAGCTATCAAAGGGTTGCAAGTCTTTTTGTACAGCTCAATAGTTCGTAAAAAGTCTCTGTTGTACTATTTTGTAAACTTGAAAGTTTTTAATTAGTTCCAACGGGCGTTCAAAAGCAACTTCGTATTATAGAAACTTTGAAGTAGATTTAAAGGCTAAAATCTACTTTTTTCGAACTTCAACACGTGTTTGCATAAATAAACACATCGTTACTTGGGAAACAACTATGTGAAGTACACATTTAGTTCCGGAAGAACTTTTTAACAGCTTGAAAGTGGGAATTAAGTAGAAATAAAGAACCTAAAAGTCGTTTTAAAGAAAATCATTACATCGAGTAAAATCGTTGCCTACTCATGATGTTCATATAGGGCAACAAGTATGGATCTCGACTTTCAAGCGGTGAGCTCGGGTTCGAGGCTTGGTAAGAACATGTTTTTTAAATGTAATGTGAGTTAGTAACATATAAAGTTGATTAATATGAATCAAATTAGCGGACTTGAGAAGGCAATTGAAAGAGCGGAAGAGTAATTTTTTAGATTTTTTATGCTGCTTATAAAGTGGATTTTGAAGCTGGTTAAAAGTTGTTTGACGATTTATGCGAACTTTTTGTCAACTTTAAAGTTCGTTCAACTACTTAAAAATTGAGCTGAAAAGAAGTTGTATTAGCATACTCGATTAAGCTGATCAAACCTGATAGAGGAATGTTATCCGAACTTTTGGTTGCTTGGGCCTTCCATCTCTGGAAGGGGGGGGGGAGGTCTCAGAAACAAAAGAAAAATGTTTGAATAACTCGAGAACTAATCATGCCAATTGAACCAAATCTGGCACGCAAGGGTATTCGAATATGTAAAGGATTTATAAAATGTTTTAAGACTCCACCTTCCCTCCAGTGTGGCGAAAGTAAGGGGGATGGGCTCCCAAACTTTTTTTTAGCGCAATTCGAGAACTTATCAAGCAAATGGAAACAATTTAAACATGAGTGGTTATTTCAGGATAAGAAATGTTTTTATGATTATTTGAGATCTCTCCCTTCTTCGTTTGGTGAGTTATAAAGAGGGGAGGGGAACCCTCACAAAATGGTTTTTGAAAATCAAGCTAAAGGTACCTATTTATCAAGCGAAACGTACCAAATTTGACATGTGAAGGTATGTGGGTACGATAACTGTTTCTATTACTATCTGGAACTCGTTTTTCCTTCCATTGAGGAAATATAAAAGAAGGGGGGAGGGGTAACTTATACTTTTTTTTACGTTTTTCGAGAACTAAACAAGTTAATGGAGGAAGATTCTTAGGAACAAGAAATATTTCTACAATGTTTTAAGACCCTTCTTTCCATTCACTGGGTAGATAAGATGAGGGAGGGAGTTCCCCACACATTTTTTCATAAATCGAGAACAAATGGAGAAGCAATAGAACAAATTATACCTAATTTGGCGTGGGAGTATATTTGAGTACGAGAAATGTTTTTTTTTTAATGTTTTGAGGTCCCTTCCTCTCTCCAATGGGGAAAGAGGAAGGGAGAGACTACCATACAATATATATTTTGACACCTCGAGGGCTATTCTTTCAAATGGAACCAAATTATACAGCAAAGTGTACTTGAGTACAAATTTTTCTTTTCGATGAATATTTGAGGAGAGTATTTAGGTTTGGGAAATATAAATTTGAAGATTTGACTCCCTCAAGGGAAAGGAAAGGAGAGGGAGGTGTCCATGCATTTATTTGGCATAACTCAAGAGCTCATCAATAGAACCAAACTTTATAAGAGTGAGTATATGGATACGATTTGACAGCCCAAGCAACATTTTAAACTATTGAAGGTTTTATAAAAAAAAAACGATGGTTTTTAAATGGGATGGAGAAAGTCCCAATAGCCGTACACGTTTTCTGAGAAGATCATTATAAAAATTCCCTTCAGGAAAGCTAAAGAACCATTACATAACCTGAATATAAACTGATATAAATTACAGGATCATTTTCCTCATCCATTTATATTCCGGTTTTGAAGACCTTTATACAACATTTACAAAACCAAAAAATATTTAGTCCAATAGGAGCATTGAAAACGGAATGGAAAATGACATTTCATTTCCGACTAGAATGTAAACAAACATGTGGCGAAACATGTATCGCAGTAAATTTGTATCTATTCTTTTTATGGAGCAATTATAAAGAACACATATAGCATGGGCAAGCTATTCGAAGGCAAAGGTTATTGTGCATTGTTGTTCAAGATTTGCGGTAAGGATACTTTTCAATGAATAAAATAGATAACGTTTCTTATCAAACTCTTTCTAGCCGTGGACAAAAGGCTGTCAATCTTATTGAATCGCCATTAGTTTTCTGTAACCCCAAATCGACGCAATGAGAATGCCTTCAAGTTCTAAAATGAAAGCTTTTTAAAATGTTTCCCTGTGGCCTCTCATGGGATAATGTGTCGATTGTGATTACTGTTAGAATACGAATAAGAGATGTTGATTTTGAGATAAAGTTGTGTTAGGCTTCATCACTGTCCGAAAACCCATAAAAATTTAAAAAGAAAAACAATCCACAATTAATCATTTTTTATATTCATCATTCGTTACACTTTACAAACCTAACAATTAACATCAATAACACTTGCTGCAATTTCGGTTTGCCAAATTTGCTGTCAGCAACTGGCATGGACACCTGCGATTTTTAGGAGCTCTAACTTGTAATTTTCAAAAACGGCACTATTTTCCAGCCGATTACAACCACCTTTCTTTCGAAAGACGTTCTGCTCCTCCAAGAAACGAAGAAGTCTTTTCCCAGGAACCTATAAAATGTGGAATATTTTCTTGTGCTTCCTGTGGATATTAATTTACCATATTTACCTGTGGATTGCAAGGCGTTGCGAATTGCAATCCATATTTGCAGCTTTTTGGTATCGATCGGAAGCAGCAAAGAACTTTGCCTTACGGAATTTTCGGAGGGAGGGTTTGTTTTGTTATTTTTTGTGAGGCAATGACAGCTGTACTGAAACAAATTGAATTGGTTTTTTCGAAGGTAACAACACTACAAAAGGTACGCGATAAAAGTTGTTGGTTGTATAAGGGGCCGTTCACATACCACGTGGACAACTAAGGGGGGGGGGGGGGAGGGGGGGTATGGAAATGTCCACGCTTGTCCACGGAGAGGGGCGTAGGGATTTGGGTCATGTCCACGTGTACATACTTACATTCAAAATATTTTCTAAAGGTGAATTAATATTAAGATGTTTAAATCATATTCCTAAAATGGCAAACCTTTCCAGTTCAAGTTTAAACAATAAGTAGCTACTTGAAAGCAATTGATAAATTTGATAATTAAGAAATTTAAAATTTTTAAATTCATATTCGGTATTACATAATCAGCCATTTCTATAACAAAAAGGCAAAAAGTGGTGTTTTCTAATTGTAAAATTATAGGTATTTAAAATAAAAACTTTTTCAAATCTGTCCACGTGGACATCCGGGGAGGGGGTAGGGGTTTGCAAAATGTCCACGCTTGTCCACGGAGGGGGAGGAAGGGGTCAAAAATCTCATTTTTCTGTCCACGTGGTATCTGAACGGCCTCTAATGACATTCTGCCGCAATAGGTAATTGATCTTATAAATGGTTAAGTTAAATAAGTTAAATAAATCATCAAAATAATTCGTCATTTTCTGGTGAAATATTGAAAATTTCAAATACTTTTTTAATTTAATATTGCAGCGGTATCAGCGGTACTTTCTTAAAATGATACAAATAACGTCATTCAAACCAATTATTATTTCATATAAAACCATATAAGACCAAAAAACGGACATTGAAATTTATCGGGTTTTTGTAATTAAAAAATTAGATTAATTGAGTTATAGGGGAGATGAGGGCATAACGAGCACCCAGGGCATAATGAGCACTACTCTTTTCTACGAAAGTACGTATTTTCTAAAATAAATTTTCATGAGGATTTGTTTCGTACTTCCTATAGTATTAATTTTTCACAAAAAAAGGAATCTCCTTATCATCTTTTCAGAGATATTTAAAAAAAACTAGCTTGGTTCTCAAGTTACGAAAATATTATAATTTTTGAGCACCACGAAATAAGCTCTTATGATCTTAAAATAATCTTGATCTATAATGCACGCACTGCAACATGAAGTACACATTGTTTCTCAATTTACCATCATAAAATTTTTTATTTTTAACTTTTATCAATTTTAAAACACGTTTTAACTTAAATTTGTTGACTAGGGGCATATAGAGCACCATATTATCGAGGCATAATGAGCATTTTCTGCCGTAGAATCTAGCAGCGAATTAAAATCGATTTATAGCGCCACACCTTGACTAGTTTTCATCCGACGATTTAGCCTATTGGTAAGGTGTCGGAGAGGTAATCAAAAGACTAGCGTTAGATTTCTGTTCGAGGTAATTTTTTTCCATTTACAATTCATGATCGATTTTTTTATTGTTACATTATACGGCTAGTAGCATCATCCTCCGAACAATCACATAATGTATGAGCGTGCGTGAATGGTTTGTATTTTACAAACAGACCTAGATTATTTTGTTATTGCTTCGTTTGATGAATCTACGACTCACCTGACTTCATCGAATTGAATTCGCTGCTAGATTCCCCGGCAGAAAACGCACATCTTGCCCTGATTAATGGTGCTCATACTGCCTCAGGGGGGGTTCTCATTATGCCTCCACAGTGGCTGGTTTTCAGCTTTTGGCAAAATTTTTTAAAATGCATTTTTTAACGTTTTCATCTAGTTTTTCACGTTTCAGCCCATTAGGGAATAGGCTTTTCAAGTGTCTGAACACGAAACAATAATGTAACCTCCATATTATAGCTCTTTTCTATGGTTAAACAACCGTTTTCCTTAAGGTGGCCATTATGCCCCCATCTCCCCTACTATTTCTTCTTATTGGTGTGAGGCGTTTTTTATTTAGCATTTTTTTTTTCAAAAACTGATCTATAAAACTTGAAGCGCAAAAACTTTATCCATGAGAAATAAGAAAAATATCGATTATTATATTCGCTAGAATAATAAATAAAGTCGTTTTTGCAAGTTTGGCAGGATTAAAACTTTAAATTATTTCAAGGTACTGAAACAGATTATTTTATTTTAATAAATAGGGGAGAATGAGGATACTTGATCCCTGGGGATACTTGATTCCTTAGCTATATCTCGAAACTGGAATGTCTTACAAAGACCAAATGTTCTAGAAAAATGTGCCAAAATGAGCAAAATAACAATGCTTGTAGTTTAAAAAATTTTAACAAAATAATTGTTGGAGTAATTAACTTTGTTTGAAAAATTTCACAAAATGTAACTTGAAGATCTTTTTTCATCACTTTAAAATGTTCCTTACATAGGAAAATTTTGAAAAAAATATTTGTTCCAATGTATCAATCGTTCAAGCGTAGAATGAACTTCATAATGCCATATTTTCAAAGCAAAGGAAAACTCTCAACTTTTTTCAGAAAAAGTTTTCTAAAATGTTGATTATGGGTATAATTGATTCCCTAGAGTTGGGTACAATTGATCCCCCTTCCAAACGGCATATTCTTCTTCTGAATTGATCGTTATGATTGCTGATCACGAAATTACTAATATTTCCAAAAACTAATATTTAACAAACAATTGTCTGAAGAAAAGACCAAAAATATTTAATTTTCTCTTAATTATAAAAAATAGCGCCTTTAAGTATGCAATTAATAGCATTGAGACAAAGTTATAGAATTTTCTTCTTATTTTTGCTATAAATTGTGAAATGAGAACAACATGACCAAAATAGTAAGTTAACATTCTATCTTAGGGTTTTGTTTGATTTTTATACAAGGATTAGAGCTTTCTGAATAAAATATCAAGTCTCCTTCAATAGGGGATCAAGTCTCCCCTAACTTCAGAAAAATCGCAATTTTTTTACTCTCACGAAAATGCTTCTAGTTCATCAACGGGTTTAAGTATCGTTCTTATTTTTGGACCATAGAAACTTGAAGTTACAAGCTGTCAGAAAATGTCAAAGACGACGAGTTGCTAAATTTTTCCAAAAAGATATGGTGAAAATAAGAAAAGGGGATCAAGTATCCCCACTCTCCCCTACCATTTCAAAACTCTTTTTCGAAAAAAAAATTTCACGAATTTTTGGTTCAGTGCAAAAAAAAACTCATCATCTAGAACAAGCCATGAGTAAAACCCTTTTGAGGCCATACGGCTGTATGAGGTTCTTAGGATGGGCACTTCAGAACCACCTGTAGGTAGGCCCTTTTACGCTTATAGGTGTTTTATAGATGTTTTAATGGGGTTTATAAAGCTAAAAGTTGTTTTATTACGAAGTTTTAAAGTGCCCTTTCAGTTTCTTATAAATCTTTAATTGTTACTTGGGGGGGATGAGCGAAGGAGCTTCTATACTATTTTTCGCAATGTTCCAAAACTATTCAATCAATCCATTTTCGAAGCCATCGAATTTTAAGTTGCAGTTCTTATTGCTTAGAAATTTAAGTTTTAAAATGCTGAACAAATAAATTAAAACCTCTTTTTTGTTACAAATTTCATAAATATTTGAAAGGTGTAGCAGCACTTTGTGTCAACAAGTTTCATATAAAAAATACTACTTACTTAATTAAAGTCGTTTAAAAATAAGGTTTTTTTAGAATTATTACTGAGGGTCTACCTTATAAATCAAATGAAATTATACTTATCTTGAGAAAACTAAAGTTATTTTTTAAAATCTGTGATCTTCAATTTCAAACATTATTTTTTTGCAAAAATATCATCAGTATCAATCACCAGGCTTGAACAAAATCTGTTAAACGAATATTTTACCATTTTTTTAAGTCCAAAGATATACCTTACATTTTATAAAATGATGACTTTTCGAAAATCGTGAAAAAAGTGGGGAGGGTTTTCATAGACAGACTTTTTGCGAAGTGTGCCGAATTTTGGAAAGGTTTTTTTTCGCAGTGCAATAACAAATGATACAAAATGCCTAATATGCATGGGGAAACCAAGCTGCTTTGAGGTGAAAGGGTCAACTCAATATGACTGCACCACTTCAAAATAATTGATCCACGAAGAACAAATTTATGACATGTGATGAAAATGCTTGTAATAAAAATATATGTAAAAATAATATGTAATATCTTTAACCGATAAGCCTGATAAATTCAAAATCATTAATATTAACACTAACCCTTATTTAATTAGTCTACTTCATGAGAAGATGCTTCAAATGAACAAATGAATATACAAATTAACAAAAACATTTAACTTCTAAAATAAAATGACTTTTTTCACTTTTTTTAATATATATCCAAAAAATTTTTTTTCGTTTGCTTCACAGATAAAAATCTTTGTAAAAAAAACTATGCATTCAAAAAACATTCATTTTGAAAATCACTAGTCATTCGAATTTTGGACTTATTCAACTAAACCAAAGTGAAGAAATATTTCCTTTGAGTTCACCCGGTGATAAATCGACCAGTTTATTTGAATGCTCCTTCATTTGTTGTCTCTCAGATATCACCCTGAAAAAAAGTAACTCCATTTTTGAAGTCGAATAACTTTTTTATCATAAGTCGGATTGAAATGCAGTCTTTGGATGAAATATTTGTCATAGTTTAGGCTTTAAGAAAAACCGTTTTCAAAAGAAATCTGGGGTCCAAAGTTATTCATAAACAACTGGAACTGTTCTCCTCGATCAAAATGTCTCAAAATCCCACACAAAAGTAAGGCTCTTTGAGCGATACAATTTGATCCCGTGATACAATCTAGCCTAAATTTGGCATGAGACCTTAGGTGGTATGAATAAGAAAATAGCAATTGCTTCGATAGCTTTAACTTAGCTCGACCTTTAGAATGGCAAAATTTGAAAGCATTTGCTCAACTAGATATGAAAAAGCAGAGTAGAAAATTTACTTTCAACCAGCTCCGGATAAAAATTATGCATGTCATTCGAAGTATTTGACCCACAAAACTGCTCGAAAAAAGCAAAAGCAATTACTAGAGCTTTATTCATATCAGCCCTTGTACTAGGCTTAGGATCATTTTTAGCAGCGCATAACATTTCACAAGCTTGAAATTTCCCATACAAATTTGGGACAGTCTATTGTTAAATGCTAATTCCTTTTTATTATTAGGAGGATAGAAAGAGGAGAGGGGGGCCTCCATAAAATTTGTTGTGTATTTCGAAAACTAATCAAAAGAATTTTACCAACTTTGGTAGTGAGGGTATTTATGTAGGGTTGCAGTCTGCCCTGCAAAAGCGGGACATGTCCCGCTTTTTTGTGAAATGTCCCACCGTCCCACTTTATTAAAAATGTCCAGCTTTTTTTTCTAAAAAAGCTTTTTTCTTCAATTTCACTGATTAACATAAGTAAAAATTGACCAGCTTCAATAATAATTCAATTTCTATTTAAAATACTTCTAATGTGTTGTTTTTTTTGGCAATTTTCTCAAAACTATTAGCATTTCTGAAACTTTTATTAAATATGGTATTAAACAACATGTGTTTATCTTCAGATAAAATTAAGGTTCTGGTTCAGTTGAACGTTATTTGAGCTATTCAGCCGATGCAAATAATTTTCGATTGAAGAAATTATTTTTGAAGTTGCTTTCAGATGATTTTAGTTTATAATTTTTCGCCGGAATCCTGAAACTATCACATGAAGTTTAATCTTACAATTTAGATTTTCTCGAATTTAGGTTTAAAGAAAGAGTTAAATTTTGGAAAAGACTAATCAAGACAAATTAAATAATTAACCATAAAATAAAAATATGATTGAAAAGATGAAAGTTATTCTGTTTCGAATGTATGGAGGAATTAACGAGTTTAATTCAATAAGCTTATATCACATCTGGTAGACTTTCAAAAACGGGTGTTAAAAATTAGTCAGAAAAGTCGGTTTCTTTTCAATTGCTTTCATCTACAACATTTTCGACCTCAGAGCCTCAAGTATACGAAGATAAAAGTTGCATTGAGTATTCAAGTTATTAAAACAATTTTTAATTACTCAGTATTTATTACTTGGTCTGAACAAGTTTGGCTGAAGGTATACAGCACAGTTCATAATTCATTGTAAATGGAATGTTTGAGCTTTGTAACTTCATTTCTTTTACTCTGATGATGTTTTTGTTCAAATTTTCATTTAAACGTAGATATATGAAAATTCAAGTTATTTTTGACCTGATGTACAGAAGTTCTAATATAATCAAGTTCTTGATGAATGATTGTTGGAGGATAAATTTGACATGGGATCAATTTTTGAAAAGTTTTATCGGCTTAATCAAAAGTTACGCAAGGTACAATATTTAAGGCTTAAATTGCGAAACGCGATTTAAAAGATTTTTTTGAAGTTTGAGAGAACCATATTTTTTCTACCCACTTATCTACCAATAAGTTACTGTCAAAAATTAGAAGTAAAGATGGAATGAATGGTTTTTTCAAATTTTAAAATCGGAATCTCACATGTTGTGTCAGACCATTTCGGATAGGGAAAAGAACAGCTGTTGTTCCGGGAAGAGTAAAAACCAAAGAGAATTTTTATTTTGTCCTTTGCCTTAATTACAACTTTTCCCGCTTAATGATGAACCAAATTACAAAAGAATGAACAACTGGCATCATTATAGCGGTGGATAAATTGTTTGCCTGCTAGTCTACTTTACGGCGTTATCATCATCTCAGGGTGACCAATAGTGATGAGATTCATCATACTGGCCACCTAAAACGACTGTTTTACAATTGGCAACCCTAGCTTTTTTTTTTTTTTTTTTCAGGGATTTTCATCCTGTTGGATGATTCATCCCATCCATCAACCCTAGCTTTGTTTTGATTTCACTTTTGAACACTATGGACACAGAACCAATCTCCTGCAAATTTTCAACACAAATGTTGTGATCATCGTTGGAGGGTTATAATTCTTTGCGAGGTAAGTCGATAGATGGATGCTGGGTCTTGGAAACGGAGCTCGCAGGCGGGTCAAAATGCTGGACGTGAAACTTTGGATTCGTCGAAACTGGTAGGCACCTTCATCGGGCGTTCAACAGCTTGCCTTAGGAAAAACATTGTTGTGCGAGATAGTTTGGACTATCCGCTATGCAGCGAGTACTGGTCGGACAGTTAGCACGCAGGGACCTAGATGGCTGGTGTTCGACCGGAACACCAGTACCATCCATCCAGATCGCATAACTTATCGTGAACGGGACTGGATCAGTAGGCAAACGCGGTTTGGAACATCGATGAATCAAAGCTGCGTCAGAACGATGATCATCTGTAGGGTCTGGTGTGTCGAATGGGGTTGGGACGAGGGCCTTTTCGATTACAAATAGCTTACGACATGCTGATCCTGGATCCAAAAGCCACAGGGACAGCAATCGGCGCAACGATTCTCGACGGTATCTCCGGGTCGAATTGCTGATCGGGAACAAAACAAAAACAACTGGGTAACAAGGTGGCTTGGATCATCGCTTACTAGATCTAGGTTCAATGAGATTTTGTCGAGGGCAGTTTGACAAGCTCGGTTGGGTTCGGGGTCTCTCGGTTTGGCCTGAGGTCCGTTGGATGCGTCTAGGGTGGATTCACTTAGGGTCACTCGGTTTGGTCCAGGATTACTCGAAGGGATAGCTTATCGCGGATCAGGAGTGTGAATTCCTGGCGAAAACTTTCCCATCCTGGTCATGGCACCAAATGTTGTGTCAGACCATTTCGGATAGGGAAAAGAACAGCTGTTGTTCCGGGAAGAGTAAAAACCAAAGAGAATTTTTATTTTGTCCTTTGCCTTAATTACAACTTTTCCCGCTTAATGATGAACCAAATTACAAAAGAATGAACAACTGGCATCATTATAGCGGTGGATAAATTGTTTGCCTGCTAGTCTACTTTACGGCGTTATCATCATCTCAGGGTGACCAATAGTGATGAGATTCATCATCACATATTAAAAAATTATTTGGAATCAATTTGCATTTGTGAAAATTTCAAAACAAATCGAATTTTTCGGTTCGAGCCTGAAATATTGTACTTTGCGTAACTGTTGATCGATCCGATACAACTTTTCAAAAACTTTACTAATGTGTGTTTCATTTTTCAAAAATTATTTTTAATATTATGCTTGAAATATATCCTTAGATATTGTATATCATCCATCAGTTAGTAAATAGTCATGGAAGTTCAAAGATGAAGTAAAGTGCACTTGCGTTTTATTTTTATGAACGGTACTGTATGTTCTTGGCTATTAAAATTAGGGTTTTTCAAAGCCTTTCAAATGTCCCGCTGTTTTCGGCTGTGTCTCGTATTTTTCGAGAAATGCCCCGCTTTTTTGAAAATATCTGTCTAACCTATATTTGGGTGAAACAAATGTTTCCGAGGTGGTTTCCGATGCAGCTATAGTTTTAAAGATTTAATTCATACCTTTTTCCTAACAGTTCTGCCAAATTCTGAAGAACGCAGTATGCAAGATCTCATAAAAATTATTAAGCTTTGTAAAATCGTGATTCAGTTGAAAAAAATCATGAAGAATCTTATTGATGAAAATGCTTATAAAACGCGTTTTTACCCCTTCATGTTATTATTCGTTCAAATTATTTCGACACTTTTTCACGGAAGCTAAAGCTTCAAAGGAATCTGGATATGAATAAATATTCCCTGGTTCAAATAATCAACCGTTTTAAAAATAACTTCTAGTGAAGTTCGAATGTTTTTTCCTTCCAAGTAAGGTTTCGTTTCCAGGCAAAAGCTCTGCCCGATAACAAGTGGAAAAGAGTTCGGCCGGAGCCAAAATCGTTTCTCGGTTCATATATGCAAATGGTGCTGCTGCCAGTAACAGCTGAAAATGATTATATGTTTCTGGCTTAGCTTCCAGAGCCACTTCTGAGTAGAAAACGATGTTACAGATCTGTGGTTATTTTTTCACAGATTGCCCTCCCTCGCTCTTCCTTCGGTGGTGTTTCGAAGAAAAATAACTATATTTTCACATGTACCGTAAAACTCTATATGACCATTATGGTTTTCCATAAACCATGGAACGAACAAACATAGAACTACATCGAGGAACTATTTTCCGGGACCTTGTTTTTTTTCTCTCTTTCTACTACAGAATAAACATCCGATCCCACTTGCTTCCATTGGCCTGTTTCCTTCACTTGAACCACAGGACCTGAACCTAGAATTGGCCAAACCAAGCTCACTACTTGACGTGAGATACACCGGTTAAGGTCAGAGCAAACGCAAAAAAAAAATAACCGAAGCATACAACCACCATTAGAAGACCATCATCATCATCATCATCCTACATCCACGTGGAATCGTTCCAAATGAAGGGCGTCAATCGGTTCTGGAAGAACCCATTGGACCTGGACCACAACTTTGGTGCGAAGATATTTTTACCCAACAACGACGACGACGACAACGACTAGGACGAGGACGGTGTCGAGTACCGTTACGAATCTGTGAAAATTGATTTTCACTGGCATCGGAACATGATTGCGAACTGTTTTCCACTCATTCGGTCGCGTGTGTATGTGTGAATTGTACACGGGAGCCTCAGAATTGTTTCTTCCAAGAATAACATAGGAAAAGTTATGGCAGTTCACACATCACCTGGCTTGTTGCTTGCCAAATGGGGAAGAACGGGGCCGACCCAGAATGGCAGTACCTACAACAACAAAAAATATGAAAGGACCTGCTGCTGTCGTTGAACTCAGAGAAAAAATGTAACCGTTTCTGTAGAAATGTAGCTGATTGGAGAACATGACACTTTTGAAATCAATTCAACTGAATGGTATTCATTTGTGGTTTCACTTTTTTAAGATAGTAAGCAACTATCTTCATAAAAAATATTTATGTTGCGTCAAAAATCATTAAAACTTTGTTAGTAGTTTAAAAAAAAAATTAAAATAATGAAGCAATATTTCATCTCAGCACCGTTGAATGAAAAATAATGGAGAACGGAGAATAAAAAGTAACTCAGATTTGATTATGCTTATGATATATACACAGCCAGATTTTGTCAGCATCCCAGTGAGTAGTATTAGAACATTTACTACTCATATTTACTCGGCCGGGCCCACTGTGCAGTATCGGACGTAGACACCACCGATACGTTTCCATCAATTATATAAAATTGTCGTGTGGCAGTGTTGCACTATTCCTCCGAAATGAACTAACCGATTCTAATACAAATTATTCGTAGAATATTCTGTAGGTATGAAAATTGGTTTTTATCATATATATCAACAAAATATCACATCAATTATCCGTAATAATAAAATTTTTAGTTATTTGAATCGAATAAAAGTCATGGCTTCCATTTTTACAAAATTTTGGTTCCTTTGGGGGGTTTGTTTGTCAATCCCATGGTCGAAGATAGAAACCATGGAATTGCATACTTATTCGTGGGAACATTTAGTTGAGGAATAACCAAGCATACTCTAAATGCACGTGGTGGCAATTTTTTGGCTCCTGAAGCCTAAATGCGATTTTTTTTCTTCATGATTCCTAATTTGCACAGCACAAGGTAATGAATGAAGCCTAGATGTGATCCAGGTTGATAATTTGCCAAATTTCTACAAGGTCGAAAAGCTACTAACCGGTGAAATAAATAAAATACGGTGATCAAATCGTGCGCAAAATATTTGGACTGCTGGTGGGGAGATATTTTGAAAAATTTCGTTATGGCCAGCAAAACAAACTCATTAGCGGTTACCTGGCGGGTTTCCAATCAGAAACTTCTCGTTGACAAGTCTCGCCTGTTTTCTACGAAGATAAACAAAGAGAAAAAAATTAAAAAAATAATGTGTAGTACTTGAAGAGGCTAACGATTTGTGGAAACTACAAATTACTGAGCCTTTGATAACGATTGACACGATGAGTAACTGAAAATACAAAAAAGACTGCCTCTAAAAGCGACCTTTTTTCTGCAAAGTACTTCAATAGATCCCAGTTAATACTCTGTTTAAATGGGATCTGAAATCGTGCCAATACGTAAAACTGGTAATGGAGTGATAAAAAGTCAAATATGTTGTTTTCCTTCCGAAGGAGGAAAATCGACTAAATATGTTATTTGTTTGTTATTTAATAAACAGCCAAAAACGATCATCTCAATGTCCTTCTATTTCTTCCATTATTCTTTAGTCGATTTTTTTTTCAACCGGATGATATAAAAAGATGATGTGTTACAAGATCTTTTTCAAGTAGGAGTCTCTCTGATTTCAAAAATGTCATTAGTAACTGAAAGGGCATCAGATGACTTGTCGCTTTTAGGGACTTTTTAACCAACGAGAATGGGTTCCTGTGAAATTTGGGACAAAAATACGTCGAAACAGGTGCAAATCAATTTGGAATTGTTTATCCAATATCGTTTAAGATAAAAGTCGAATTTGAGCTAGACATCTTCAAAAAAGTTGTTAAAAAAACGATGATCTTTTACCTCAAGCCTACTAGACTTTGAAACACACGATCTGGCAAATCGAGACGATTTTTTTTTAATTTGAAAATAAAGGGCAAATCTGAACAAAATCTAGGCCAAAAACACACAAGAGGAAAATGAAAGTAAATAACTTGAATTTTAAAGTTTTCATTGAATCACAGCAGCAGTATTAAAATCAAATCCAAGGGTGAATCAAAAACAAATGTTCGTTTTGAAATTGTTTGAAAATCGTTTCTGAACACAAAATCTTGAAATTTTCAAATTGAAATTAAAGTTTTTTATTTGATTAAGCAAATAAAGCCGGATATCTCGGCCAGATTTGACTTATATTTCGAAGTCTTTATTGGATTTATGGGAAAACCAGGATATTTTAAGAAAACCTGGAACAAGCGATAATCAAAGTATAAAGCGATATTTGTCAGCATTCTCCTGTACGATCTTCAGTGAAAGACACACGGATTCACCTAAGATGTTCAACTGGAACCATAATTTTTTGATGATTATGTAAATTTTTCAACAGTTCTCTTGGATATTTTCTAAATTTTCCAAAATTATTTAAAAAAAATTGACAAGTTTGTTATTGTATAAATTTAAAAAAAAACATTATTCGGCCTATTTGGCCAAATACTAAGCTCAGCTATCCGGTGATCCAAATATTCGGTTAATCTCTAGTCTCAAACTGCGACATAATGAAAAGCAAAGGCTAATAATCGATGTACGCTTTGAGAAAGATGGTACAAAAGCCTTAAACATGCAAAACTCGAGTAAATTTCTTCAAAAAATGGCACTTAAGGTTAAAATCAAAGTTGCACCAAATTTTACAAAACCTTTTTTCAAAAAAAAATCACGAACGCTCTGAAAACAAGGCGTAAGGATCTGAAATCTCATAGTGATACGATAGCTGAAATGTACACTTTTTTACAATTTTTTAACTGAGTTTTTGATGTTTCTCAAAAACTTTTCTTCTCCATAGAAACAGGTGTCCACTTTCTGTCGTTAACACTCCTTATAACTAAATGAAAAATGAAATACCAGTTTCGGGTCAACTTCTGGTCAAATGGCTTTTGATTTTTAAAGTTATTTGATTATGTTGGCCAACAATTGACAACCATTTTTTTCTTAAAATAACTGGTATAGGCTAAGTTTTTGGGGTCCAAATTTTCCCATCGTGCTCTGTTATGGCTCACTTCATTTGAAGTGTATTCAAAGTTAAAAATGAAAAAAAAAGAAGAATAGGTAAACAAATTAAAACAAGTATGAAAAAAAAATCAAAAAATGAAAAGTTTCAAAAAATTAAACAAAATTAAATAAGAAACAAAAAAAATTAAAACAATTTTAAGAAAATTAAAAGTAAAAAAACAAAAAAAGTAAGAAAAACTCGAAGAAAAATTGAAAAAAAAATTGAAAAAAAATTAATTTCAATCATTAATAAAAAAAAAAAATAGAAATATTAAAAAAGCAAATGATAAATAAAAATGATTAAATATAATATAAAAAGCAAAATTAAAAAATCATCAACAAAAAAAAGAAAATATAAATAAAAGGAAAATAATACAAAAAAAAATTCTAACCCTTTAATGCAAAGTGCTGTTTTGAAACAATATAAATAAAAATCCGAAAATCTCGAAAACAGGTGGATATTTTTTAATAATGTTTCCACAATAAATATGCTAGATATTAAAAAAATTGACCCATGGAATTTTTTTGTGCGATATTCCAATGTATGTGTGAGATAGCGAACAAATTATGCAAAAAAATAGCAAAAATATTTTTTTTTCAAAGTAGTTTTTGGAAAATCGCTTCAGATTTGCAAATTCTGACAAATTTTCTTATCTTAATTAATCAGAAACACCATCCAGCACCCAATTAACAAGGTTTTGAAGAAATTAGCAATATCGTATTGAAATTAAATAAGAATTAAAAAAATATTTTTCTACTTTGATAGGCCATAACTTTTATAATTCTCAAAATAACGACTTCAAACCTGTTGAGTTTTGTTACACAGTTGTTCACAGAGTCAATAACTGCAATCCTCATTTAAAAAAAAGTTATGCATTAAAGGGTTGAATAAAATATTTAAAAACTATTAAAGAAAAGAACAGAAAAAAAATTACAAATGAATCTAGAAAAATATTAAAAAACCAATATAAAAAAACATAATAGATAAAAGTCAAACAAAAATCTAATAAGAAAAATAAATGAAGAATAGCGATATCGATTAAATTTTAAACTAAAATAAAACGAAAATACAAATTGAAAACGAAGTTGAAACATTATTATTTTTTAAATTAAATTGAATGTAAATCTCAAGCAAGATATCAGATATCTTATGCCAGAGATATGTGATCAGAAATATTATTTGGGTGCCGAATTCAGATTCGGAAGCCGATTTTAAAATTCAGGTAGATTTCAAATTCCAACACAAATTTTGAATGCCAGGATCCGATACAGATTCAGATTTCTGATTTCAGTTCTTGTGTTGAAGATATGTATTCGAAATTGATTGTTCAAGTTTCTTTTTAAAATTGACCGTATTTCTCTTTTCTCAATGTTGATTAAAGATAAAAAAAGGAAAAAGGAAAAAGGTTTTCTACAGTTTTAAGGTATCATTAGACCATTTTTTTAATTTTCAAGTAAGTTAATTTCTCCAAGTTTTGTTTGTTTGTTTTTTTTTTAATTTATTGTGAAAAATTGTGAGGAATCGTGGGACAGAAAATCTAAATTGGCTAGATCCAAAGTTTATGAGTTGACCCAAAACTGAAATTTCATGATCAATCTCGATATTTTTAAGCAATTTCAGATGAGGAAATAAAAAAAGATAATTGTGTATAATCGAACAGTTCCAAAATCCTGGCTAGCGATCGTTTCGGCAAAATTCCTTATAAAAGAATTATGTTCGTCTCTATCGCATTAGAAAAATGGACAAATTATTTTTCAAAACTCTTCATTTGGCATAAAAAAAACTTTACAGACAGGAAAAACGTATTTTAAGTTCTGAATATGTATGAAAACATAAAAATATGGGTGGCCTAAAATACCCCACAAAATGTGGCCCACGAAAAAATTCGCCGTGAATATGTCGTAGCTTAAATCTTAAGTGAAAAAATGTATTTTTATCGTCCTCAATGATTAATTATAATGTCTTAAGTAGTGGATACATACGCTATGGATCAATCAATTTTGAAAATAAGATGTATTTATCAAAGTTTACTTAAAACAAAGGATTGGTTTCAGTTCAAATTATTTTTCTCTTTAGCAATTTTAAGACTAATTCTTGAAGAAAAAGAATGTGCTCAGCCAATAAAAGTGAACTATTAAGTTTTTATGGAAATTCCACAGTCATTATCTTTTGTGTCGATTAATACAAGAATTTAATGAAAACTGCATCAAAAAATTATTTTCTGCCAATTTATGATCAAAATATTTTAATCCTCACAATTTTGATGAACTGTAAAATATTTTGAAATTTGCTTAACTTAGACTTTTAAAGTGTGTTTCTTGAA
Organism: Uranotaenia lowii; assembly: GCF_029784155.1. Lineage (NCBI taxonomy): Eukaryota > Metazoa > Arthropoda > Insecta > Diptera > Culicidae > Uranotaenia > Uranotaenia lowii. Next base: position 123,513,892 of record NC_073692.1, read on the forward strand.
ATTTGGTAAGATCATCTTTTGCAAAAGTCCCATTTACATATTTTAAGGCAAAGCTAGAAGAATTTCATGTTCATAAAAAAAATCCAGACAACACTTTAAGCTGTCCAATCGGGATTGTGCATGACACCCTCTCGAATATTAAAAAAAATCAGATATCCCTCATCTCTTTTCAAGAAAGCTTACATTCACCCTTCTATATGATTAAAAAAACCAACGAAGTAGGTACTATTTTAGAGCTTCTAAGCAAACACAAATAACAGCACTAGCAACAGCGTGACGTTGATGTACTTATTTTGATTATTAAAAATGTTTTTAAAATCCAAAAAACGATTTTACACACTATATAGCTAAAGTAAGTTGTTCAGTGATATTTTCATATTATTGAATGCGTGTATACCACAACCTAACCAATAAAAATACCATGAACAACGACGCAGAATATTAAGGTCCTGGAAATGGTTTCTGAATGATTTATAAAAAGAGTGATTAAATCAGAACAATAACCGTGATATAATCGAGCGTGAATTATGCGAGTATTGAAAAAATCGAACAGTGATAAAATAGAAAAACTTCTGTAATAGGAAACTACATGAAAAGTGATCCTCGAAAAAGAGTTAAATGCACACACTATCGAGGGGTAGCATTTCTTTCTGCTATACCAAAATTGTTCGAGAGCATATTTTACGAGGTGTATACCCATGGCTAGAAAGAAAGATATCAGCTGATGTTCAGCATGGATTTTTGAAAAAGCGAGCAACTGTGACTCATTAAGCAGAATTCAATTCCCGAACTTCTCAATGGATGACGCAGGGTTCACAAGTAGGTGTCATAAATTCAGACATGTCTAAAGCTTTTGACGCAATCAATATCAATCTTCTGTCAGTGCTGAGCAAAAATGGGATCTACAATGGATACGTTCGTACCTCATAGAAGAGTTCAATTTGTAAAACTTGGGAATTAGAGATCCAACGTATTCCAGGTCAACAACGGCGTAACACAAGGGAGTCTCTTGGGACCCATACTTTTTATTACTGTGATGAACGAGTTCCCCAAAGTTCTGCGTGACGTGTTTGTGTTGATCTACGCAGATAATTAGAATACCCCAGCAAACATTTTCGTAGGTATATTTTCCAAAAACTTTGTTATACGTCTCATATATGTACATTATAGAATGATCGTATGAAACTCGAAAAAACAGCATTTACCCACCAAAGTAGAGGCAATACACGTACTTATTTTTTACTCTTAGCTAATTAAACGATAAGAGTTCACGATTTGGGAAATATTCGACACCATATTCGTTCATACCGAAAGAATGCAAGAGAGCACAAGTTTTTTTCTCTCAATACATGCGAACCGCTGCCAGCACAAATATTAACCGCCTCTGTTATTGGGCAATTCTTGAAAATACACCATCTGATTTTTAGCAATCTGGTTGCCCTGGTGATCACTGAGAGAACAACAAAGCTATTTTCTCACTTGACCCGCGCGGGAGAAAGCAAAGGAACAAAATCGTCTTCAAAATCTGCAAACATGGCGGACTTTTTATCATATCCAATGTAAACCATTTAATCCGACTTCGAGTAACGGTTTTTACGACCTTTTACTTGCGTTAGTTGAAATTACAATTCGCAGTAACGTTTTTAATGACTTGAGTTATCATTTTAATGCGATTTTATGTTTGCTGTGATGTTCCTTCCTGTTTGATATCCCAAGGTTTGTATGAATCTACAGAATGCGCTTAACAAATTCTAAAATTGGCAGCCATGTTGCAGGTTTGAAAATCAATGCCTCAAAATGCAGCGTAATTACTTTTTCTAGGAAAATGAGCAACATAGTGCACGATTATTGTCTTGAAAACAACTGTTCCGTTACAAGAAAATCATCTGTTAAAGATCTAGGCGTAGAGTTGGATGAAAAAATTAGTTTTTCGAAACTTATCGAACAAGTCGTTGCTAAAGCAAATTCCATGTAAGGCATGGTTAGTAGGATTTGTCACGAGTTGGACAATCGATACACTATTGTCTCAATTTATGTTGGACTTATCCGAACCACTATCGAATACGCTAGTATTGTGAAGCAGCCATACTACAATGTTCTTAAAAATAGAATTTAAAGAGTTCAAATAAAATTTCTAAGGTACGCCTTGAGAAACCTTAGCTGGCAAGAAGATACGCCAGAATATTGAGCTTTGTGTATGATGGTTGGCTTGAACTCACTGAAAAATCGCCAAAAATCAATCGACGTATTGTTTTTAAAGGTTTTGACACGTGGAAAATAATTTTCACTGATTTCACCCAACGAAGGGCGTTGCAGTCTAGGCAGCATGAGAGCGTTCCAGCTCCCTAACCGGATTCATAATTAAACTCGCAATGAACCAATAATCAAAATGATGACGCTCTTCAATGCACATGCAAACGTTATTAAATTGATTTGACTTGAAATTCGTTTTTTATTTGGAAGGGTGCCGTGCGCTATTCCGTCAACCATCAATGATTAAAATCTGAAGCCTAGGATCTATCAATAATAAATAATTAAATAAATGCCCTTAAATCCTCTTCATAACTTACTATATTTTCACGAAATCTTTGTGCTTAAATAATTTCTAAGTACAAAAAAACCTACGTTTCAAAATCGCTATTTCTATCTTCACCGATTTAGCTTTTCCCTCGGTGCCTTCCCACATAATCGTTCGCAGCTCGGTTCTCGGATGTTCTTCTCTGTTCTCTGTTAAAACGAATAAAATATTCATGACTCCGTGACATACAAGGCAGGAAATTAGAATAACAATTTCTCCACCGGCACTTCACTCGGCCTAAACCACAGAGAGAGTCATCCACAAGTTGATGGGGCACAGACATAGACACACACACACAAACCGAAATGCACAAACACTCATGATCTGACTATACAAACAGACACAGCCTGCAACAATTTCCCTTCGTCGGTTTCCCCACTCGGAAATCCTTCGTCCTTCCGACTGCTTGCGAGGTTTAGTCTCGGTTATGCAAAAACCATTTTGACTCCATCACACACAGAGAGACATTGAAGAAGCTAAAAGAAAAGGCTCAAGGGCTCGTGTGTGTGCCTGCCTGCCTCCTCGAGACCTTGAGCTGTGATGATCCGGTTGACCAACGGGGGTTTGTCCCGGGTTTGTGGTGGGTTCCCATGCAGCAGCAATGGTGTGTCCTCTGACAATAGCAACAAATCTCGTAACTACTTACTACACGTCCTACATACGCAAAGGTGAAGGGAAGTTGACGACGACCATCCGGAAGTACAACTGGAGGTAGGAAGGATGTTGGAAACACCTAATCCAAAGGATGTCAGCCATTGCGTTGGGAGAGCGAGGAAGAACACGAGGGAGGGGTTAATCGTTTTGCCAGGATAGATGTATAATGTCGAATGTAACAACGTTATACAATTCCAAACGATACGGTTCCGAAACGTGCCATCTTCTGACCGGACGACTGGAATGGCCAGATTGCAGCAGGTCGCCAACCGAGAAGCAGCCCGAGACCGGAGTAATTCCATTTATAAATAAGTAATACAGAAATTAAAGAATTATCCTGTATCCGGATATTTGTGCCGGAAATGCGATAGCATAGCATGCATGAGTCCGGAATCTCAGGTGGCATCGAGAGAGGTCGTCGTCAAACTTCGGTGAACGGACAGACCACTTGCACAAAACTGTCGAATCGAGGGAGAAAAATAGCACACATACACACATACACACACATCAAAACCCCAACAAGACTAATTGTTGCCCGGAGAGATTTTTTGGGATGATTGCCGGGACAAACGTGGATAATCCATGGTCTTCGAGAGGGCTAATGGAGTCAATTGGGGAAATTGTGGGCTCGGTCAAATTTGTTTGGGATGATTTCTGAAAGCAATTTGCTCGGTTTCGTTTCTCTTCGTGAATGAGTGTGGAGCTTTTTGATGTGGAACATAATTTGCAATGAATAAATGATTCGGTTTGTCTAGGGCACATGCATGCAGGTTTTCTCTCGTGACGGATTTTTATTGAGTTATTTATTTAGGGACAACTGTTGTATGATTATATGACTGAATTAAACAACAGTTTATATTAATTTAATAGATAGGTACATGAATCAGGATGCACAATAAGCGTTATACGTCGAATTGATGTTGTAAATCGTGTGTAATTTTTTCCTTAGATTTTTTATTAGAACCGGAATTGAAGCAAAAGGTGACAGGGTAAGTGGTGACGATTGCTATTAAATTAATACTTTTTTTTCAAACTTTTTATGCAGGATTTTTAATTTACTTGTTATCTTTCAAATAACTGTAAAAGAGATACGATTCCGACAATAACGGATGTATACAGCGGCTTTTAGTTGATTTTATATTTTTAATATAAATAATGATAATTGAATAGTAATTACAATCAAATTGACCACATCTGCATAAGTCGAAAATGGAGAAGGAGCCTTCTTGATGTCCGCAACAAACGAAGCGCAGACATTGCATCTGACAATCACCTCGTCCTTGGCGAAATACGACTGAGAGTTGCGCGTGTCCAGCGGCGAGAGGAGAAAGTCGGATGTCGATACGACGTCCGCCGGTTGGAGAATCCAGAGGTGAAAAGGGCATACGTTGAACAGCTTGAATCCCGAGCCTCTGAACTGCCGACAGACGGAACAGTCGAAGAACAGTGGTGTAGAATCAAGAATGCCTTCATTACAACGAGCCATGGTACTCTCGGTAAAGTTTGTGGAAGACGAAGTGAATAGATGTCGGATGAAACCTGGAGGATGATCGATGATCGGAGAAAGGCGAAAGTCGGAATTGAGCAGGCATGTACCGGGTCAGCCAAAGCAGCCGCCTGCTTACGATATGCGGAGTTGGAAAAGGCAGTTAAACGAGCTTGTAGATGAGACAAGAGAGCCTGGACAAACTTCCTAGCTGAAGTGGGAGAAAGAGCCGCCGCCATTGGAGATATCCGATTATTATATGATATTTCTCGGCGCCTTAGTGTTGCAAGGACTAATGCAAGAATGCCGCTGAAAGACCGAGCAGGTCAGCTGCTGACAGATCGAACAGATCAGTTCAAGCGTTAGACTAAGCATTTTGAAAAACTTTTCCGAGTTACAAATAGCAATGGCCAACAGAACTCGCAGCTCGAAGCGCCCACAGTAAGTCGCATTAATGGCGTCAGCTCGGAAGCGCCCTCGCTGGCTGAAATAGAAGCGGCAATCAAGGACATGAAATCCAACAAAGCGCCTGGAATCGATTGCATTCCTGCTGAAATGCTCAAAGCCGACCCTGCCTTGTCAGCACAAATGTTGCACCGTCTTTTCGCTGACATTTGGGATACTGCAACATTCCCGGCCGACTGGATGCAGGGTATCCTCGTAAAGGTCCCAAAGAAAGGAGACCTAACAGAGTGCGGTAACTGGCGTGGCATAACTTTGATCTGTACAACCCTCAAAGTACTCTGCAAAGTGATCCTGAACAGGATCCAGGAGAAAATCTACGCTACACTCCGACGGCAACAAGCTGGATTCCGATCCGGACGATCATTTGTGGACCACATCACAACGCTACGAATCATACTGGAACAAATCAACGAATTCCAGGACTCTCTTCTGCTGGTGTTCGTTGATTTCGAAAAAGCATTTGACCGACTGAACCACGAAAACATCTGGGCTGCTCTTAGACGACGAGGGGTCCCAGAGAAACTAGTCCATCTCATCGAAGCACAGTACGAGGCATTTTCGTACAAGGTCTTGCACGACGGTGTCTTGCCCAGCAAACATTTTTGTTGGTACATTTCTCAACCAACTTTGTTATACGCTTCATATACATTATAAAATCATCTTATATAACTCGAAAAAACAGCATTTACGTACTAAAGTGGAGGCAATATACATACATATTTTTAACTTCTGGCTTATGCGATAAGTGTTGCAAAAATTGGACGATATACAACACCTTTTACCGTACATCCTGACAGCATGCGAGAGAGCGCAAGTTTTGCTCTCAATGCATGCAAACCGTTGCCAGCGACAATATTTGCTGCTTCTCTCATTGGACAGTTTAACCAAACGGACCCTCTAATTTTTAGAAATCTGGTTGCACTGCTAATCGCAGAGAGAACAACAAGGTTGTTTTCTCACTTGAATCCCGCACGCGGGAGACAAATTTGCAAACATGGCGCAATTTTGTCATATACGAGTCGGTAGACTTTTACTAACCATTTTTACGATCATTTACTTGGTTTGGTAGGAATTACGATTCGCATTAACATTGTTAACGAGTTGAGCTGACATTTCTTATGCGATGTTATGTTTGCTGGGTGTCCGAACCAATCCCGGTAACTGCTGGAGTGAGACAAGGATGTATTTTGTCACCGCTGCTTTTTCTAATCGTAATGGATGAGATCTTGACTGGATCGATTGACTGTAGACCAATACGAGGATTGCCGTGGAATCCTTCAGCAATTGAGCAACTGAACGACCCTGACCTGGCAAACGATATTGTTTTGCTCGCCCAAACACAACAAGACATGCAGAGCAAACTCGACGACCTCACCGAAAGCTCCAAGGCAGCAGGTCTCAAAATCAATGTCGGAAAGCCCAAGCCGATGGAAATCAGCACAGAAAATCGTTCCAATTTCGTGGTAGCTGGAAAACAGCTTGAGACAGTGGAGTGTTTCCAGTATCTTGGTAGCCAGATTACGCCTGATGGTGGCCAGATCTCTCTACGAACTAAGATCCGAATCTTCAACTCAAACGTCAAATCCGTATTGCTGTACGGGTGTGAAACTTGGTGCACATATGCGGTGACGACGCAAAAACTGCAAGTTTTTGAGAATTGCTGCCTGCGGAACATCATCCGCGCTTGGTGGCCTGGCAACTGGATCTCGAACGTTGAACTTCATCGCCGGTGTCATCAAAAGGCGCTAGAAATCGAGATTCGGGAACGTAAGTGGAGATGGATTTTGCACACGCTGCGAAGAGATGAAAACGAGATTTGTAGAAAGGCGCTTGACTGGAATCCAGGAGAGCATCGAAGAAGAGGCAGGCCCAAAAGCTCGTGGCGGCGAAGTCTAGCCGCTGAAATCCGCACAGTTGAGGAGAACCTTGGCTGGCAGCAAGTGAAGATGCTGGCTCCGGATCGCCAGCAGTGGAGATCTTTTATCTCAGCCCTATGCGTCGGTCAATCGGCGCCGTACCCTTAGGTAGGTAGGTAATTACAATACAAGATAAAAATTAACACAGGTCTATACAGTTCATGAAACAGTTAAAATTTTTCTCCGGAACACGTTTCTCGAAACATCGAAGTCGAAATGTTCAGAAAAGCGATTGAACGTTTTTCAAATGCCGATAAATGCGCTGTTCGCTCCATAGTTGTTGAGACGAATAGGAACATAGAGCTGCAAAAGCTGGTTTCTCAATGCTTGGGGACGCACGCAAAACGGGACAGTCAACTCTGGACGTTGAGAGATCAGGATTGAAGCTTATCTAGGTCTCTGAGGCGGCATCGATTCTCATAACTTGGTAAACGGAATGGGTCCTGCCAGGCACACCGGAGCAGGCAAGAAAATGATTTGAAAAGGAGTCACCAATACGAACGGATAACTTTCGACCTGTTAAGTAACTGTGGAACCAGTGCAGGAGGGTTCCACAGAATCCCAGACGTTTCAGCCTTGCGATAGCGATATCGTGGTTTGCCTTGTCGAATGCAGTAGAAAGGTCAGTATATATGGCGTCAGTTTGGGTTTCCATAGCAAAGCTGTCTTGCACAAAAGATATGAAAGTAAGTAAGTTAGTAGTCGTGGGTCGTTTAGGCATGAACCCGTGTTGATAATTGGAAGGTTGGTGCTTGAAGAACAAATTAATGGGATCCAAGATAACCAATTCAAACAGCTTGGATATCGCGCATAGAGCTGAAATTCCGCGGTAGTTGTTAACATCTATCATATCACCCTTCTTGTGAACAGGAAACATATAGGCTTCCTTCCACACTGACGGAAAGATTCTAACATCCAGCGATGATTGGAAAATATGCCGAATAGGAAACAGCAAAAGTGGCATAAAATGCTCAAAAAAAAGTAGCAGGTATACCATCCGGGTCCGTAGATGTAGAGTTTTTCAGCTTAGCTGTCGCTTTCGATATGGATGCATTGTCGATTATGACACCGTTAAACGAAGAACCTAAAGGCAATATATTTCTCACAGCTCTAGCCAGTTGCTCAGAAGAAATGGATCCAGTTGCAAAAACGCTAGAGATCTTCTCGGCAAATAGATAACAAATTTCGGGACCAGAGTTCACTATGTCGCCGTTCAGAAACATGTAAGACGGAAGCTCTGATTCTCTCCGCTGATTTTTCACATGTTTTCAAAAAGATTTCGGACTGCTCTTGAAATTCTGTTGTAACCAATTAATATAATTCTGGTAGCAACGCTTACTGGCTTTCTTATAGGCAGAATTCAATTTGCGATATTTGTCCTTAGTGTAGAGGGACTTGTGCTTGATGTAGTTGCGTAGTGCGCGCTGCTTAGCCGTCTTAAGTTTCCGAAGACTTCCAGTAACCCATGGGGTCTGTAGATTGGTAGCCGTGCTGCGTTTCGGCACATGACGATCGATGATATAATTCAGGATGTTCGCAAACGTCTCGGCAGCTGCATTGGGATTAGAAAATTTTGGTTAGGGCTCCTGGACGAGGGATATAGCTTCGAAGTCAACGTTCTTAAAATCGTGATAGAAAGATGCGGTTTTCTCTTCTGAGCCATGTATTTTAGTGATATCGAGCGAAATTATCGATCAACTCACTAGTGTGCCGGTTGAGAATCAAGGGCCGGTTCTTCAACATCAGCATCATCAACGTGCACAGCCCTCACCTCGGAAGTACCGGTGACGACAAAGACGAAGAAGAGGAATTCAAACCGACAATTGGAAGGTTCAGTGCGCACCAGCTGACCAACGAAAACGGCCTCAGACTGATAGATTTCGCCGCCTCCAAACGAATGGCCGTACGTAGTATCTTTTTCCAGCACCGCCTCCCACACAAGTGCACCTGGAGATCACCGTACCAAACGCAATCACAGATCGACCACGTTTTGATTGACAGCCGGCACTTCTCAGACATCATCGACGTCAGATCCTGTCGAGGCGCCAACATCGAGTCAGATCACTATCTGGTGATGGTGAAGATGCGCCCAAAACTCTCCGTAGTCAACAACACACGGAACCGGCGCCCGCCTCGGTTAAATATCGCACGACTGAAGCAACCTGAGGTCGCGGCAGACTACGCGCAATCGGTCGAAGCAGCGCTGCCGGCAGAGGGCGAGCTTGACGAAGCTTCTTTTGAGGACTGATGGGATACCATCAAGATAGCCATAGCCGCCAGAGAACTCATCGGTTATGTGGAGCGAACTCGATGGAGCGACTGGTTCGACGAGGAGTTTAGGAGGGTGATGGACGAAGAGTATGCCGCGCGGGTGGCAGTAGTGCAAAGAGGCACCCGTCGAAATGTGGAAAATTGCCGACAGCGAAAGAGGCAGCGAGTCCGAATTTTCCAGGAGGAATAGCGCCGCCAAGAGGAGCTCGAGGAGCAGGAGCAGGTGCATCGTTCCCAAGAAACACGAAAGTTCTATTAGAAACTCAATGCATTCCGCAAAGGCTTCGTGCCGCAAGCCGAAATGTGCCGGGATAAGGACGGGGCATCCTGACGGACAATCTTGAGGTGACCAAAAGGTGGAAGCAGCACTTCGATGAACACCTGAACGGCGCACATGCAGGAGATCAAGACGGTGGGGGAAGGTACATCGCCGGCGTAGCCAACGACGTATAGGAGCCATTTCCAACGATGAGAGAAGTTTAGGAAGCCATTCGCCAGCTGAATAGAAACAAGTCGGCTGGGAAGGATGGCATCGCAACTGAACTCATCAAAATGGGCCCGGACATGTTGGCCGATTGCCTACACCGGTTGATAGTCCGGATCTGGGACATAGATCAGCTACCGAAGGAGTGGAAGGAGGGGGTAATATGCCCCATCTACAAGAAAGGCGACACATTAGACTGTTAGAACTACCGAGCGACCACTGTCCTCAAGGCGTCTACAAAGTGTTATCCCGAATCGCCACAAGCAAACAGATTCGTGGGAAGTCATCAGGCCGGCTTCATGGAGGGACGGTCAACGACGGACCAGATATTCACATTACGGCAGGCATGTCAAACTGGGGGTTTGCGGGCCGCATGCGGCCCGCGGCCTAGGTCAATGCGGCCCGCGTAGCCCCGTCTTAAATTGTCACAAAAAAACACCACTGATTTTTATGTAAAATATTACAGCAAAAAAACTACAGCTGAATGTACCGATTTAACTGATTTTGGCTGCGGCCCTCAACGTCATAGAAAATTTTGAATGCGGCCCGCACACCTAAACGAGTTTGACATGCCTGCATTACGGCAAATCTTCAAAAAAATTCCGGGAACACCAAGTCCCTACGCACCATCTATTCATCGACTTCAAAGCCGCATACGACACGATCGACCGTAACGAGCTATGGAAAATCATGGACGAGAACGGCTTTTCCGGGAAGCTGATCAGACTGATCAAGGCGACGATGGATGGAACGCAGTGCTGTGTGCGGATCTCGGGTGAATTGTCGAGTTCATTTGAATCGTGCAGGGGGCTTCGACGAGGTGATGGTCTATCCTGAATGATGTTTAACGTGGCTCTAGAAGGTGTTGTTCGACGAGCGGTGGGCGAAATGCGGGGCACGATTTTCAACAGATCCAGTCAACTTATCTGCTTTGCCGATGACATTGATATAGTCGGCAGATTATCTGCGGCGATGGAGGAGATCTACCGCAAACAGAAACGCGAAGCAGGAAGGATTGGGTTGATGATTAATACGTCAAAGACGAAGTACATGCTGGCCTGCGGATCCGAGACCGACCGAACCCGCTTGTCCAGCAATAACAAGGTCACAGTCGACGGCGACGAGCTGGAGATAGTAGAAGACTTTGTCTATCTCGGCTCACTGCTGACGGCAGACAATGACACCAGCCGTGAGATCCGGAGGCGAATTATCAACGGAAGTCGTGTCTACTATGGATTCCACACGCTACTGCAGTCAAGAAGACTTAGCGCTCGCACGAAGTGTAACCTGTATATGACGCTCATTAGACCGGTTGTTCTCTACGGGCACGAGACATGGATATTGCACGAGGAGGACCTGCGTACACTCGTAGTATTCGAGCGACGAGTGTTAAGAACCATCTTTGGCGGCGTACAGGAGAACGGAGTGTGGAGGCGAAGGATGAACCACGAGCTCGCGCGACTCTACGGCGAACCCAGTATCCAGAAGGTGGTTAAAGCTGGCCGGATACGCTGGGCTGGACATGTTGCGAGAATGCCGGACGACTGTCCTGCAAAACAGGTGTTTGCTATGAATCCGGTAGGAACAAGACGAGCGAGGCGTAACGAGCGAGGTGGTTAGACCAATTGGAGCGTGATCTTGCGAACGTAGGGTGCCCGAGAAATTGGAGAACGGTTGCTATGGACCGAGTGGATTTTAGGAATTTGTTCGTCAAGTGATGTCGTGAGACGGAATACTATGTAAATAAAAAAAAAAACGAGTAAAATCACCAAGGCTTGATGATGCGGGACAATTTTAACAAGAGGAGCTGGAGCAGATTCAGTCGCCGGATTCTTGATCCCTTCGTTCACGAAGCAGAGATCAAGCATACGGCCGTTTTCATTTTCTATTTTGTTGATCTGTCGAAAAGTTGCGGTACTGAAGGAGTAAAAAGCTGCTTGGAGAGGAGCACCATTTCGAACCAGGTAGATTGAAGTCACCGATGATGAGTATGTCGACTGCCGGAGAGCAAATCGAGCTAACTTTAGAGAGGCAGATTGGAAAAGATTCAGCTAAAGCCAAGTCTCCTGAACGGTCAGGGAGCACGTACCCTACGCACAAGTAGAGTTTCTGATCTCCGAAATCAATGCGAATCGAAACAAGTTCTAAATTGTCCCAGGAATCGACTTCAATTGGCTGAGCTGGAAACGTAGATCTCACGGCGAGTTACTTTTTGAAAAGTTGAAAAGTTCGGACGAATCCAACGTAGCGCGGGATCGATTCCCGCGATTTATTTTCTTCACAACTTTTCTAGAACTTAAAACTGTTCGATTAGAGTAGTGTTTAAATTTTAATTTTCCTCGGAGGGCCCTGGGTAAATGCCCCTGTTGATCGCCCTCCCTCCCCCATCCCCTTGAAATGGCCTTGTTGGCATTCAAAAATCTTAGTTCTTCAGTACATAAGCATGTAGATTGAGATGATCTGAATGTGCGCTACCAAAACACACTGTTGGTGATGATGTACACAGTACAAATCTACTCAAACTGAGGTTAACATTAACACTGCAGTGTTGGCAAATAAGAATGAGTTGATTAATCGGATTACTCATACACAAATGAGTACTTTCCTGGATATGGAAAACGATAAGTGAAGAGTGCGACAGTAACAATCGCTAATGAATTGTGTAGTTATCTAATGACTTAACTGACGAACATGATTGAAAACTCTTTTCAACCACTGAAACCTGCGTTTTCAACACTTATTTTATATCTTTATACCAAAGATTCTATCATTTAAAAGACAACAAAATCAAAGGGACATTTTGTCGAAAAAAAAAAATTCGAAATTTTATTAAAGTGTCCATGCTGGAACAGCCTTCGTAGAACATATAAAAAATGAACCAAAAAATGACATTTCCCAGAACAGTCCAATCAGTTTATGCTAATAATGATCGAATTTCATAATTGAAATTAAACTCCCTCGGCTCCTTCGCTTCTGTCAGGCTAAATTCTCATCTTCGTCATCGTCGTCGTCGAAATGGCCAATATTCGTTTGTTTTTTTTTCGTTGTAGGTTATGTTTGTTCCGGGTCAGAAGGACGCCACGAAAACGTTCCTGTCTGCTGCAAGATGAAAAAAAAACAACCAAGCAAAATCTCGAGCAAGACCAAATCAAATCATCAACGCCCTCGGCAACGTTTTGCCGGTCGTAAAAATTAAAAGAATTGATGATAAAATTTTGAACACAACAAAGCGCACAAAATCACCCGAACGACTCAATGGCCGCCATTTGAGACTCGGCTGAGCTTCTTGAACCGGCAGCTGGTGGTAATTAAAACATAAGCATAAATTAATTATTCAGCCCTAGGAGCCCTCCATTCGTTCATTGGAAGGAAGAGGAAAAATTCGCTGCTCGTCTTCCGAAAGGCGAATGTTGAACTTATAGTAGGAAGATTTTTTCTGATTTTCGCGCGCTTCCATTTTCTTAACAAGGAACCATTTTGCCGGATGTTGGGTGGAGGTTTAATCTCTGTAACAAAGCATTTTTCGCCTTATGGCCAAACTCATCGCTCGCTCGGGTGATGACGGTCCGCCGGATTTTTCCTCGGTTCATGGAAAAATGTTTGGGAAAAAAACTCGAGCATTGAAAGATGTGAAAAGTAAAGAATGGGAAGAGCAAAATGTTTTGACACAGTTGCACGTCGACCGCGACCATTTTTTTCCCACTTCTTCCAATCTTCTTTCGCTGATCTTTATTTTGGAGGGCTTAGGGGTAGGGAAAAAAGTTGACGCAAGTGTCCGGGATGCTCGCTGCCATGCCAGCAGGAGGAAGTGAGGCTTTCGTTAATGTTGTTGGTGCAAAGTGGCCGCCGAAGTCAGTTGGTTGCTGGCTTGCTTACTTTCCGGGATTTGCCAGGCTGGGAAGTTTGCGGTGGCTTTTGGCGATGATGGTTCCAAGTTGTTCTTTGAGCCAACAACACAAGCAGTGGGACAAAGTTTTGACGCGCGTGCCTTTTCCTTCCCCCATTTTAGTACTTCCAGACCGCGCGTTCATTCCCTTTACTTTTTTAAAGGCTCCATCAGATGGCAGACGGCAGAAGATGAATATGTTCGAAAATTTTCATAGAGTTACTAAAACGATCCACTGTTCAAGTAATGGATGACGAAATTACAAGATATTTTAAGTTTCAAAGTGTTGCTTTAGAAGAGAAAGAAGCAGGAAAAGCTGATGACGATAGTAGAGAATAATAGTATAGTTATATATCTGTAATAATTCAATTTGTTGATTTGTGAATTTACACTGTACTCAATAGCGATAATATCGAATCGATATTTATCTCGGTGCAAACTGTTTGAACATCCTTTGCTACAAAAAAAATAAGATAAAATTGAAAAATATACTTATATCCCCTTTTGAATGAATTCACACTGAGAAAAAGAGATATAGCAAGATTGGACTTATGTTCGGTGTCGAAAGAAAAAAAAAGGAAACTTGAAATCAGCCTTTTAACGATTTTTTATGCGAACGGTCGGAATTCGTTTGTTAGATGTGAAACTAAAAAAAAGTAAAATTTCAATAAAAACAGGCTGAGGTTACGACAACGATTACGATTTTTGGTTTGTATTCCATGAACCACCTTTTTACCATATCAAGGCTTTTTTTCATGGAGTTTTCTGTTTTCTGAAGCTTGGCCATCGAAATTTCTCAAAACTTAATATTTAATCGTAGTGGCGGCAAATTTTTCAGATTGTCTTCCTTCGGCACATAAGCAACATATTTGACTTTTTATTACTCTGCTACACTTTTTGCGTAATGTCACGATTCCAGATCCAACCAAAACAGAGTACCGTAATCCGGGGTAATATTGATCAATTTTTTCAATATATTTCGAATGTTTTTTCTGTTAAGGGGAATGTGGCATGTTTTATATTTTTTAAACCAGTACTGGACTCCTATGAACGTAAAACATGAATGCAGAAATTTATTAGACTGCTTTAAATTTGATTAAAAATCATTTTCGTCTCTGTTCAGAATTTGAAACTTTGAGGTAACATTGATCAATCTCTATTCTGACGGTTTAAACAAGTTTTCTTGATCACAAAGGATACAAAACACCTTCATAATATTTACATATGCAAGTTAATCAATTTTACCATGATTTTTAACGATATATTTAGAAAATATTTATAAAAGAAAAAATAATTGTGATGCTGCCTACATTTAGGGGCAAAAATTATAATGCTTGGTAAATAGTTTAAGCTTCAAAATAAAAATGAAAATTTACCTTAACACTTTCCCCCTAAGCCCTCCCACTATTTCCATTTTAATTTTTCTTCAAAGTTGAAGAATTGATAGGGTTCCTATCGATTTATTCAATACGGGCTTACTCTTGGAAAATGTCCTTATTTTTTAAATATCAAAAATTTATCATAAAATAACTATAAAAATAGCACTATAATTGTTCAGATACAAAGAAAAAAAGTTGTTCTTTCACATTAAACAACCCGTTTTCTTCTAAATGCTTTTTGGTTTCTTCAAAAGAGCTGTTTGTTTGCGAGCCTTGGAAAAATAGATATTTTAAGATTTTGAAATTAGAGTTTTTAATTACAGAAAAAAATTACAATTACAAACCAATTTTTGTCTATTTCATACTCAATTCATAGGCTTTCAAACGTAGAAAACCGTTTTCAAAAATTCAAACTATAAACTGAGTTATTGATGATAATGTGGAAAAGTTTATGTTGGTCAAATTTACCCCGGTGATCAATATTACCCCGTTTTACGGTATCAGTTTTTCGTAACCTATGGAAGTTCTATGCAAAAAAACGATGACATTTGGAAGCAGTTTTCTTTGTTTGTTTAGCCATTCATAATGTCACTCCTCCTGTTCGACACATCGGCAGCCACCGTAAGTGCTAAACAACAAATTTCTTTTTTTTTAATCTCTGGATTAACCAGGCGAGACTTGTCAACAAAAATTTTCTGACTGGAAATCTTGCAGGTTAAGAGTTTATTTGGCTGCTTTCAAGATTTTGAAATAATATGCGCACGATTTGACCACCGTATTTTGTATATCGTATCGATGAGCAGTATTATACTTCGTTAAAATGAAGTTATTCCTGTTTATTATTCAGAAAACCTGTCAAAAAAAGGTCAATGAGACTTGGATGCTATCTCAAACACCACTTGGAGGTTTGTCACCAAATTTTGCACATGTCAACATTTCACTCATTTTTATATGATTTGTGCTTACGTAAGAACTTTAACTATACACATAACACACGACGTATTACAGGACACGACACATAACGTTCTTACTTAACGGAAAAAGGATATAAAGTTACCTCTTTGTCGACCGGTTTCGGGCTCGATGTTGCCCATCTACAGGACGATGTCCGACTGATTACACAAAGGATAATTACAGCTCCAGTTTCCTACTTGATGTAGTATTCGTCGTACGCAATTGGCATTATGCGGATTTTAGTTTGATCAGGTTGAAGAGAGGTGAAATGATCGGCGGCTCGTCTTCGTTCATCAACGATTTTTCGGCGGTGCTGATGAACATCGACTCCCAAGCATTCAGATGTGATGTTTTCCGTACAAACTTCCTAAATTTGACCTTTTTCCAATCGACGGAATGGTCGAACTCTGAAATGTGTGGGCGGTAGCACTCGATTCATTAATTCTCCCATTCTCAACGGCATTTTTGTGTTCTTTGAGACGGACTTTGAATTTACGGCGAGTTTGACCAATATAAATAGCCGGGCAGCTGCTGCATGGAATTTCGTAAATTCCAGATCTATCCTCCTCAGGAATCTTGTCTTTAAGCGAGACTAGACGACCCTTGAGGGTGTTTCCACTCTTGTTACGGTTTTTAGACCATGCTGCAGAAGAATCTGGCTGATTCCGTTAGTCAATTTTGGATAAAACGGTAGACTAACTCTTTGCGATTCTTCTTTTTCTTGTGTTAGTGTTGTTGCATCACTTCGGTGCTTTTTTCGAGCGTGCTTGTGAAGAATTTTACCAACGAAGTCATTGTCGTATCCATTCACAATTCCTGCATCAAACATTTTTTGGATGTCGTCTTCAAACTCTGGCTTTTCCATTGGAATATGGTACAGCCGGTGTGCCATAGAGTGGAAGGCGGCTTGTTTTTGAGCACCAAAGTGATTTGAGTCGACCGTAATATACCTGTCAGCTGAGGTTGGTTTCCAGTAGATTCCAAACTTTATTGTGTTGTCCTCTTTCCTTGAGATCAGCAGATCAAGGAAGGGCAGTTTTCCCTCAACTTCTTTCTCAACCGTAAATTTTATTGATCTATGCTGATTATTTAATAATTCTAGTGTCTGTGGGAGGTAGCCTTCTTTTACAGATGCGAAAATGTCATCCACGTAGCGCCACCAGACACGGGGGAAGAGTTTTTCCCTTTTCTCCAATCAGTCGGACATCGTCCTGTAGATGGGCAACATCGAGCCCGAAACCGGTCGACAAAAAGGTAACTTATATCCTTTTTCCGTTAAGTAAGTTCAACATTTCATTTTTAGAAAACTTCACTGAGAATTTCATCACTTTTCATCCATGCATTCAAAAGTGATTCGCAAGACAAAAAATTGCATTTTTTTTTTTCGAATACTCTCCGTAGATCTCTGGTTTATCGATCTTTTCCACTACATCAATGTTCTTATTGACAGATCTGCATTTTTTTTTTTGGAAAAAATGGCAAAAAAGCAACTTAAATATAGAAAAAAATATATCCTGAAGCTTAAATATACTAAAAGCTACTGAAAACAAAAATTCCCCAAATGAAAATATAATTTTGAGCACCGATACCGTCCAGACTGTTATAAGGCACTAAAAATTGGATTCAAATATATACAGTGAGCGAAATAAGAATAGCACCACTATGTGTTTTGCTTGTTAAAATATGAATGTTTGAAAATCATCAAAATTTTCTTCTATAAATTGTTTTGAATTGTTTAACGGATAAATCAAGCATAAGTTTACTTTTTTTGACGTTGCAATTGGCGTTGAAGACCATAACTATGGAAAAGGGTGCGAAATAAGAATAGAACCACTTGTGTTTTTTCAACAAAAACAAGATTATTTTTAAAAATTTACCGTGTAAAAGTGAATAATAATGCTTCTACGAATTATTTGAATAGTTTACTGCATTTTAAGGAGTTTTCTAGAATTACAAAATTTTCGAAGGTTTTAAAATGGTGTTTAAAGAGACGCTCTTCTAGAACTAAGAAATTTGATATTTGAGCTGTAATTCTTTACCAAACTACTTACTTTCTTCATTAAAATGACGTGAAATGATGAATCAAACATTTTCGGTTTATTTTAAATCAGAAAAAAACAGTTTGGTATTCATTAACTTGGATTTTTTTTTCAATAAACATCACTTTTTACAGATTCAAGTCATAGATGGCAGCACTATCTTGCCGTTAATATTAAATTAAGTCTCAATATTGATTTTTCAGGTTTATTTAGGCCCAAGTTCATCATTTTGATGTAGTTTTCCAACACAGTTTTGTTGGAGTTCACGCTGCAGAAATCTTTTCCGGATTTGCAAAAAAAAACACCAGCACAAGAATATAACACCGTCAAAATTCCTGCACATCTCAACTTCCGATTCAATTCAAATCATACCAATAATACTGCTAGTTATCTGGTTCATCAAGCTCCATCGGAAAGTACAAAATTATTCTGATTATCGGCCCAAGAAATTCACTTTTATGGCTTCATAATGAAATTCGTATTTATTGATATTGTGATCTTAGAATTTCTAAGGCGGTCACACGATACCAAGTACCTATTTCATGACCAAAATCATCCAGCACACCTGAAATAATCCCAGATATTCGAAAATGAGCATCAATTGGGTTTTTATTGCAAGATAGTGCTGCCATCTGCGACTTGAAACTAGAGAACTAGCGTTTGACTATTTAAAAACATTAGTATTTTTGAATTTGAAGCCTGTTTTTTTATTCAAATTCAGCATCAAATCTATGTTTTCTTCAATTTACATCATACTTATGAATGATAATGAAGAAATAAAGCAGTTTGATAAAATATTATAGCTCAAGTATCAAATTCCTAAACGCTAGAGGAGCATCTCTTGAAACCCCCTTTTAAAACCTTTGAAATTCTTCGAAATCCTAGAAAACTACTTTGTTTACAAATGCACTTTGCACTAGCTAGCGGACTGTAAAAACTAGCTTTTCGTTCTTCTAGTGGAATCGATACCACTTCAACAACAACCTGTATAAATTTCTATAAAGGTGGCGCAGATCCTACGTCACTACTGACCATGTTTAAATATCCTAGGCAACAGCAGTCGGCGAGTTGTTGTTATGAAAATTTGTTGAATTCGGTCGCTTGTATTGAACGGTTGGCAGTCGAAAAAGGCTTTATGTGAGTGGTTTTGTTTTTTTTTAATCTAAATATCTCATTTTTACAGTGAAAACATTGCATTCTCCTGCTGCGTCCAGCTTCGGCAGACTTGACATCGTGGAGGAACCGTTCCAGAGATAGTTAACTTTGAGCACCGGCACCCGGCGGTTTTTCCGAATTGTATTGAACCAATAAGAACAAATAAGAGAGGAAAATTTTCCCACCCACCAGGTAGAAATAGTTGCTCCCTCAGGAAGTAAACCCCTCTTATTGCCTTGGGGGAAAATACCACATTCCCGAATCAAGAACCGATAATTTTTATACGGTGATGATCAACTTATCTGAATCCAAAACACCTTTCATCATCTCGATGATAAAACGATGTGATCGTTCCGTTTGGGAAACGTTGGGCCCGTTTTAGGCTACAGAAGTCGATGCACACATGGCTGGAAAATCTGTAAACTCCCTCTTTCTCTATCAATGTAAATAATTCGTGTATTAAAGCAAAATCCAGCGCAGTTTGTGGTAAGTTGCTTTGTTTCATTTCATAAAATTCTCAAATGTTTAAAGTTCTTGCCAAAAAACACACAAAATATCATATTTTATTCTAGGGGAACTTTCGTGGATGACCGGACTTTTCCTGGCCGAGAACACTGGCATACACGTTGTCGCACATGTCTCCTGAGCTAAAATCATCGGTTAAACGATCTAGTCCAATTCAAATGATGTCCGCTTAAAAAAATGGACTGGTATCGATCCGTTACTGGGGCACCAAATTCATTCCTCTAATTGGCGAACCAAGTTGGAGAATCACGGAACAAAACTATTATTAACACTGAAAATCGGTTAGGATTGAAACCAGATGCCTAATGAGCGGAAAAGTTGGTTTCTCCGTTGAAAAATCTGGGCTCCTGGGAACAGGAACTGCTCTGAAACCTGCATGACCCAGAAGAAACACGTCGTTGCATACAGTACCAGTGTTTTAGAGTTATTCAAATATTCGTTATTTTAATCAATTTCTTTTTATTTCTGATTTTGAATTAATATACATATAAATACTAACGATCTGAATTCCTCGATATTAGAAAAATTAAAACAGTTTCCGAAAAACATAGTCAACAGAAAAGTTTAGAAAATTCAACCTTCGCTTTTCTTATTTCAGATGATAAAAGTTCTTCCCACAATCCTGTTGTAAATTGTAAATCATTTAAATATTTTATTATTAAAAATTTATCAAAAAAAATGGTGATGAATGAAATTAACTACTATCGGAGGCGTAATTCCAGCTTTGAGATGACCTTTCCTGGCAATGTATTAAAAGTTATTTCGATTAATGTTTCCTGTCAGTTTTTGAGGCTGGAATTTGAGTATACTTGAATACAAAAGTCAATTTTTTTGTTCTATGAAGGAGTTTTCTCATTTTAAAAATCGCTTATACATATTTTCGTTTTCATAACTTTATTCAATAACTTTTTATGCTTTTTATGTACCTGATCAACTAACATCGTTCTTTTTCCCAATGAATGTTCTGGTACAAGCACCACTCCTTCCTGTTCGCGAGCGTGAAAGTAGATTGTTGTCTCGATATGCTCCATACACGAAGAGCGTCCCAGAAAATCCTCGGAACACATCGGAATAAACCAACACTAAACCTGCGAGGATTTTTATCAGCGACAATTCCATAACATTTACATTCAGAGATGGCAGCATAACCCTGAGAGAAAGTATCAATTTTGACTCAATAAAACATGCAGAATGGAAACATAACACCTACCTTACACAAACAGCTCGATAGTTCAACATCGTATTTCGGTGTACCCTGTCTGTTTGCCAAGGACTGGAAAGTTTTGGCTCCGCGCACACCGAAACTTTCCCTGTGAAAAGCTGACATTTCGTCCCGATACGGCGATTTCGTTGGTATTAGCACATGAACAGTAAGCGGAAGTTCCGTTCCAAAATATGATAGAACCATGAATTTTGGCGACACCAGATGGTAGCGTTTGAAACTGAACCGAAGGAAAAAAAACGTTTTCTCTTTTGACGAATGTTTGTTTGGTAACCAGTATAGTCAGCAGCCGACTTCGTCGTTTAATAGTGTCGGTAGTGACGTCACCCATTGTCATGGTTACTATGTTTACGAAAAAAAACATTACCACTACGTTTGCATAGCACCTATCTCATCACCTCTCTATGTACCTCATTGCTTCAACAACACTAATTTAACTTTCCCACTCTGGGGAACTTTTTTTTGCCCGGTTATGGTATTTCGGATCGAGAGAAATTCGCGACGTTTACTGTTCGGTGGTTGCAAACTTATGATTTATTGCCGTTTGTTTTTCTTCCAGTCTCGGCTCTCTGGATCTCTCGCGTATTGCGGGACGGTGTTGCAGTGAGACGTGAGAAAAAGAGAAGTTAGGACTGTTAGCACGTCTCACTGCGGGGCTTCCAATAACCACGGAACATTTTGTCATTACTAAACATTCCGGCCCCCTTGAAACCACCGGATTTCAATACAATTTCTTACAAAATTCTGCACAATTATCATGAATACAATATTTTAATTCTTACTTTACTTTATATAATAATAACTGCAACCTTGTTGCCAAAAATATCATCATCTTTTAAGGGTGATGAACCCATTTCCAATTCATTATCAATCCTAATCAATTCATTATCAATCACTTCTATACAATCCAAACAATCGAAAGTTTTATAAACAAATTTCTTCATCATGTAAGGGTGATGAGCCCCTTTTTCGCCCATCCCCGTACGCCCATGGAGAACATTTTCTCTCTCAGTTACTAATCGTCCGTTTGTTTTGGTCTGTAATTTCACAATGTTCCGAACTATCAGCGTGTTGCAGGCAGTATTTAGTTGCACTCCTTTGGATTTCATTCGATTTTCGCGATTCTGCAGTTCCAGGATTCTGGAGATTAGCTAGCCCCTGATGGCAATCTCAAGGAAGATGTCCAGGTAAGTCCAATTATACCTAGATACAGACCGTAATACTGATGGCGCCATATCAATTTCCAACTAACAACAGCTACGACAACAACAGCTGACAGGTTTCTGGTAGCGAAAATTGCACATCAGCTGCGCCTTCCAGCAGCAAGGTTTCCCGTTTTAGAATCTTCCAATTCGTGAACTCCCGTAACAAGATGGACCACTTTTCAAAACAAAGGGTGACGAAACAAATATTCGAATGTTGGCATGTTGAATCAGTTCCCGTCTGCACTTCTCATGCAGCTGTTGCATTCATGTTGCTGATTCTCTTCAGGTGAGTGTTTTCAAGTTGCTACTAGTGCTGCGTAGCCATAATATTACACCCAATTTCAGCCTTCGATTCAATCGTCCCAGATGATAGGTTGCCGGATGCGCAGCGTTGCATCGTAGCGGGATCCACCGGTAGCCACAAGCGGCCTAATTTGACTTCGCCGTCACACCCCGGTAAATTGCCAATTCTTAAAATGTGCAATGTGCATTACCAGAGATATTGTGCAGGTACGTTTTCTTTCAACAGCTCCCAATGAACTCGGTTGTAATCGATTAAAATTTCGTTTCAGATATGCTACTTTGTCCTCGGATGTCACGGGATTGGACCTTGAATGACGAATCGGACCTCTCAACCAAGGTCCTCAGGATGGAAGCTGGATTTTGTGGTTTAATTGCTCGTGGTGAATGAAACGAAATAGAGGTACAACAGTTAATTGAATTATTGTTTTATAACAAATATCACCACCTTTGCAGGGTGTTTTAATCGATTCCCATTCATGCGAGATAAGGTTCACCTTCTCAAATAAGGTGATCAATGAAATGATTCATACACAATCATTTTCATACTTATTTGTGCTCAAGCACAAATAAACGTGCTATTCTAATTCCATCAACGAAATCACCAATATTGACAGCGCTTCTTCGACAGCGCGGAAATTTTAACTAAAACTATTGGTAATTTTAAGCAAATCTGACAAAACCTCGATTAGTGAGGGCCTCATTAGCCTTTTCTGACTCAGACGTTTCACCTAGAAACTCATACTTATTTCTCGAATCGTTATTTCGAACGATTGATTTTTGTTTTCTAGAATAAGGGTAGCCAATAACTCCGACGTTGACGGACCATACTCGTGACATTTCTTGTTGTCACTGAACTGATGTTTGTCGACCCAAAGCGTTTTACGAGCTAAGCAGTCACAGATAGCAATACGCAAAAACATGTGGATTTTTTTTGAGATTTCGATAATGGATGTTTCGACAACCGGCCCCCAAGGCGGATCACACCATCTAGAACGAAGGGGTTAAGCTTAACAATTCTCCAGTAACTTTCTAGGTGAACCAAGTTTTCGACTGCAAATCTCAATTCACCTGATTTCTACGGACTATTTAAACAAACATCATCTGACTCTTTTCCATATTACAAACTCAGGACTTTCCTAGTTGTATTTTACAAATCATACTCCAAACTGACTCAGAATCTTTCAAAATTTCAGAGAGCTTGCCAATCTTCTCTTGAGCTAAAGTTAACCATCCACAAGTTGAACCCAATCGAACTAAAACATTCCTTCCTCGATACCGTCGTCAACCCGTAGGTTTTTTGCTGGTTCATTGATGAATCTCGACACGAAATTTGCTGAAGATGCTGATCCGGTTGTTGAACTTGTACCATCCTGTACAATCTTCGACGTCGGCACTGATGAAGTATCGGTGCAAACAGAAGCGCAAGATGCTCGTCAACAAATCGTTCCGCATAGTAGGTCTCACCATCAATGCATCGTTAGACGAAACGACCGTTGAGGTGCGACGCGATGCATCAAGCACTACGAGGGGCTTTGTAGTTTTATTTTCCGGTTTCAACACTTCGTGATGTGGAAATAATAACCAGGTTCTGATTCTGACACATTCTCCACGTTTTTTCTGACTTTTTCCTCTAAGATCGGACCCAAATTCTGACAAATATCAACTGACACATCTTAAGTTTTTTTTTAATATGTTCCATCGACAAATACTGACCGATCGATCAGTTTCCAACACAAGACCTTAAGTTCTGCCCTTTGCAGATAGCCTCCCACACTGAGGAACTGACTCATCGCTTTTCCTCCAGATTCACCCAATTGGTGCAACATACTAAGT
Source organism: Uranotaenia lowii (assembly GCF_029784155.1). Taxonomy (NCBI): domain Eukaryota; kingdom Metazoa; phylum Arthropoda; class Insecta; order Diptera; family Culicidae; genus Uranotaenia; species Uranotaenia lowii. The sequence goes on from NC_073692.1 coordinate 123,538,247, forward strand.
TTTTTCGGCAATGTGACGACGAATTTAATTTCCAAAATCTTTGTTGGGATTTCTTTGAACATCTGTTCTTAAGCTGACTCTTCAACTGACACAAAACTGTATTACATGATTCAGACTCAAACCTTAGCAATCAGAGTTCTCAAACATTGTATAACTGACAAAACATTCTGATCTTTTGATGACTACTCGAAGGTCTAAACGGAACTATCCGGAACTCTCCCGGAAACAACCCATCCAAACTCAGTTTCTTGCAGAGTTGGACCATCGTCCGAAACTTTACACTTTCCTGAACGCAACAAATTGCAGAAGTATTCTGCCCCAATAATCATATCAATCGGACCCGGGTTCCAAAACTCAGGGTCCGCCAATACAAAATCATGAGGAATCTTGATTCCTTTGAGCGGAACTTTAGTGGTAGGCAGATAACTCGTAATCTTAGGCAATACGTGAAAACTCATATCTTCCGAAAATGAAGAAATTTCTGACACACGAGGCCGAACTCTCGCCTCAACTGACTCAATCGATTTAGCTGACTCATTTCCGATACCTTGGACTCTCAAAACATTCCGACTCCTTCGGAGATTCAATCTTTTCGCAAAGCTCTTGGTAACAAAGCAATATTCAGAACACGAATCTAACAATGTTCTCGCAAACGTATGGTTACCAAAACGATCTTCAACTCGCACTACAGCGGTTGACATCAAAACTCGAGGCGAACGAAATTTAGCGCTTTTCGGCCTTGGTGCCGCATTAAACGTAAAAGAATTGTCTGTGGTGTGTTGTGGTTGAGTGTGGCGAATGTGTGTTTGTATTATGGGGTAGGAATTAGTGGAATTCTCTTGTGCTTGAGGATTTGTGTGCGAATTTTGACTTTGTTGATCCTGTCTAATCAACTCTTGTTCTTGACTTTGACCAGAAGGTCCTGGGCGATTATTATTATGAAACGATTGACTGTTGACTGTCGACTGGTTTTATGAAACGGAGCTCTGACTCGACAAACTGTTAAAACTTTTGTGCAACATCGAATGGTGCTTTCTGTTGCACTCACGACATGGTCCTCTGCTACAACGATCCGCAAAATGACCGGAACCCAAACAATTGATGCAGAGCCGCTTCATCTTGACCACTTCAAAGCGCTGGGGTACTGACATCGCTCTGAACTTGCTGCACGTTGATGCTGGATGGAACGAATTGCCACAGAACACACAGTTGTTCTGGATTCTCGATGTGGTGTGAACGGTTGTACGATAGCGACGACTTTCGATGTCTTCTGACCTACTCGGTGCTATCGATTGCAGAACCAATGCCTGATCCCTCAGAAAGTCCATCACCTTCTGGTACGTCGGGACATCCTTTGAATTATGGTGACTCTCCCACTGACGAAGCGTGATTGAATCCAGACGAGTGCACAACATGTATGCCAACAGCGCCGACCACTTATCGGTGTCCTCTCCTATCTTGCCCAGCATTTGGATATTCCGATCGAAATCACTGACCAGGTGATTTAAAGCTTCGCCGCTTTCCTTCTTCAGAGGTTCAATTCCAAAAAGTGCGTCCAAATACGCCTTCACGATCAACTTTTTGTTCTCGTACCTCTTCTCCAACATGTCGCAGGCTACCTGGTAATTATCGGCGGACAGTTCTATGGAGCTGATCTCCTGAAGCGCTTCTCCGCTTATCGCTGACCGTAGGTATGTAAATTTGTCGATGTCCGATGGCTGTTCGTTGTTATGAATCAAGCTGGAGAACATGTCACGAAACGGAATCCAATCCCGAAGTTTCCCATTGAAACCAGGCAGCTTTATGTCCGGTAACTTGACACGCGACATCGTGTCAACTCTATCAGCAGATCCAGAAGAACTCAAAGACTCAATCTTCTTCGGACGCAGAGCAAGGAGGGCTGACTTCAGTATACAGTACTGCTCTTCGACTTCTAGCGTTTCTTCGTCGAACTTCGCTTCACGCTCCGCAGCCTGTCTCTGCAACCTTCGTTTCTTAGCAGCTTCTGACTCCTTGGCATCCTCGTCAGCTCCGTCACTGTCAGCAGCATCCAACAACACTTCCAATTTCTGCCTTACCAGGTAGTATTTTTTCATAACCGACTCAAGCAAACTCAATCTTACTTCAATCTGACTCTCATGAAGCTCAGAATTGAAATCTCTGACAAAATTCGACACTCCCTTGATGGAAGCTCGTAACTGACGCTCTTGTTTCTTAAGAATGCTGTAATCTTCCATTTTAAAAACAACTATTGTCTCAATCAAAGAAGAAATTCAAATATATTGGAAGATTAAAAATTCACAGCAAAATTGGTGAATAAAATATCACCGATATCTGACACAATCAAAGAACTCGATTTGTCTGTGATATTACTATAGATGATAACCAATAGGAATTCAACCAATAATTCCAATCCGACACAAAACTGACTGAATCACTTAATAATTCCACTCCAAATCCCACGCAATCTGACCGAATCACTAATTTGATTCACTTTTCACAAAATCTGACTTATTTGATTCACTTGAATCCAAACACAATCTGACAACTTTCAGATTACCGACAACTGACTCAAACTCAATGGATTTACTTAAAATCCAACCAATATTCAGACTAAAACTGATTAAAATCGCTCAACGTTTCACAAAAACCGACCTTGACAGGAAATCGCGACTTGACAGCCAAAGTAGAATCAACAATTTGAAGATGAAATATCTCGAATACCTCAGGGAATTGCACAAAATATTAATCAACTACCCAAAATACAATTAAAATTTCAGTATTTATTTTCAACCACTAAAATCCAAAAAAACCACACAACAACAACCACAGACATGCGCTACTTATCCGAAATTATCCAATAGGAACTCCAAATCCGTCCGAAAATCCGAACCCAAAAGGCCAACTCCGGTTGGGATCCACTGCCTTCCACCTCGCTAGGCTCGATCACTAGCGGCTTGATGATGCTCCCAGGAATCCGCGATGGCGTTCAGCAACAAGACTAGCGCATTGTTCGTCTTTGCGCGTCCAAAATGACGGCTCCTTAACACAATTGGAGCGTCTCAATCACACAAAATGTCCGGCGACGCTATACCACAACTCAATTGTCCAAGATGTCCCACAATTTTCACTGGACTATCTGGCTCGAATGGACCAAAAATGTTTACAAATGCACTTTGCACTAGCTAGCGGACTGTAAAAACTAGCTTTTCGTTCTTCTAGTGGAATCGATACCACTTCAACAACACTAATTTAACTTTCCCACTCTGGGGAACTTTTTTTTGCCCGGTTATGGTATTTCGGATCGAGAGAAATTCGCGACGTTTACTGTTCGGTGGTTGCAAACTTATGATTTATTGCCGTTTGTTTTTCTTCCAGTCTCGGCTCTCTGGATCTCTCGCGTATTGCGGGACGGTGTTGCAGTGAGACGTGAGAAAAAGAGAAGTTAGGACTGTTAGCACGTCTCACTGCGGGGCTTCCAATAACCACGGAACATTTTGTCATTACTAAACATACTTAAAACACAGTTATCTATTCTAATAATTCGTAGAAGCATTATTATTCACTTTTACACAGTAAATTTTTAGAAATAATCTTGTTTTTGTTGAAAAAAACACAAGTGGTTCTATTCTTATTTCGCACCCTTTTTCCATAGTTTTGGTCCTCAACGCCAATTGCAACGTCCAAAAAAAGTAAACTTATGCTTGATTTATCCGTTAAACAATTCAAAACAATTCATAGAACAAAGTTTTGGTTATTTTCAAACATTCATATTTTAACAAGCAAAACACATAGTGGTGCTATTCTTATTTCGCTCACTGTAAGGATAACAAAGAAAAAAATTCGAAACGAGAAAATTTCAAATCAAGAAAAAAAATCAAACTAGTTTTTTTTTTTCAAGTTAAAAAGAATTTACACGGAAACAAGTAAATAAACTCGTTAACTAACTCTTTAATTTTTTTGCAGAACAATCTTTCACCTTCTAGAAACATAAAAAGATAGAAATGTTCGCTAAACAATCGTCAATTAGAAGCGTTTTATTCGACTTGCTTATAATGTGTTCTTGGAGTCAAATGAACGTTTTTTTAAAGACTTGTAATTTTATCGAAAAGTTCAGAGAAAGTATCATTTTTGATTCAAATTTCAGACTCGTAACATTAACATTGGCAGAATGGGTAGAAAACCAATAAAGTATTCAGTATTTAAAAAAAGAAAAAATAAATGAAACAATATTGTCCTATTTTTGAATTCCAAATAATCGTTCAATCGTTTAAGATACACAAATTAAAAAAAAATCCACAATAGATCACATGAAGTTGGTCGCAGTGGATCTTCTCATACGAAAAAAAAGATACAAAAATAAAAACTATGAAAATTTGAGTATTTTTTTTTGCTAAAAATGTTTAATGGCATTTTAATGGCATTGCGGCGAGAATAATTCTTAAGTATTAATTTTATCTGAGTAAAATATTTATTTATTTATTTATTTATTGATTAATACTAGCAAAGTAAGAAAATTTCTAATAAACTTTTACAATCGGGTTTTAACGACCTTACAAAATAATCAAGAAAAAATTTACTTTAAAAACTTGAAACTACAAACTATTGATTTTCTCTATTGAACCATGAAAAACAATTTTCGCGAAAAGTATTATTGAGAATTAGTTTATTTCAAATCGTTAGATGAAGCATTTCAAATATCAATTCCTCGCACAAAAAAGCTATTTCCATAATGTGACGTATTGTGGGTAGTAATCACAAAATTAAACAATCGTCTACTGCGGAAAGAAGTTTTTTTTATCGAATAAGTACCGTATTTCAGCAAAACGTATTATCTTAAACTTTTAAGAAATATATGAATTAACATCCTAATAAATTTTTCTGAAGATGTGTCACACTCTAGTATCTCCCTAAGTTGTAGATCCATAAAATCTATTTGAAGACGATTGAGATATGCTGCAGACGCATTTAGAAGTAATTCACAAGCGTAAATAAAATGGGGAAAAATTAAAGTTTAGAAAAGGGGTGAAAATGAGTTTTGAAAAATGTCTTGCGACCAGGGCCGTAGGAAGAATCGACTCAGGGGGGGGGGGGGGGGGGGGGGTGGTTTGGTGACTGATTTTTACCTATGATTTTTTCCCAACAATACACGAATACAAAAAAAATTGAAACAAATTACTTTTGTATCTAGATAATTATTAATTTTTAAGTACTCATTAATAGTTTTCGTATTACATTGTAACTTTAGAAAAGTAGTCCTTAGCCTAAAAGATGAGCTTAATCTTTATTATGAAACCTTTTGAAACAAAACATGCTATTTGCTTTCAACGATGGTAGAATTTTTTGAACTTGTTTAAGGGTCTGGTAGTTCAAAGTTGTTTGATTTGAGCATAAAATAAGTTCGTTTTAGGGAAGCTTTCAATATATTTGAAAAAAAAAAACTTATTCTAAACTCAAATCAAACAAGCCCAATCCTCCAAACTCTTTTGCAAGTTCCAAGCTTCTAAACTTTGATGAAAATAAATAAATTTTTCCCAAGAGACAGTAAAAGATAAAAAAAATCGGATAAAATTTGCTTGATGTAAACTTGAACTAAAACTATGATTTCAATTTGGCTTTAAAAAAACTGCAATATTGATAATGTTAAACAACACACCGAGAAAATATAGGATTTTGTATAGATATTTTATGTGAAGATCAGGTACATATTTCTTTAACAGCAAATATTTTGCATAAGAATGAATTTCATAATGAAAACTGTGTGGATGATTTTTTAAAATCGAATTTGGGAAATTTTGCAAAAAAAAAAAATTAGAAAATTAACTCAAACTTAACTTAATATTTATGATCTTTAACGATTAATTTTTCTCGGTGATCATTAGTAAACAAAAAGGAAGGAAAATAATTATTAATAATTGCGGTTATTAAAATTAAAAAAAAACTTTATATTAGTGATTTTATGATGATTAAAAAACTCATTCACAAGCTCAATCTTTTTCTGAATTTTAATACTGAATTCTGAGTCTGATTTTAAAAATCGAACTTCAAATCTGTTTTCGAATTTCTATACGATTTCTGAAATGTAAAAAAAAAACGTTTTCCAAATCTTAATTCCAGATCAGAACTTTATGAGCCAAGTTTTAGAGCTCTTATTCATGAATCTTTTATTTCAATTCTGTAGTGCTGGTTTAATCTTAATTCATTATTTCAACTATTTATTTTTTATCTGTTTTGTAAGTCTGAATTAGAATTGGAATTTCAAATGGTGAATCTAAATCTAAGTTTTTTATTTTGGATCGCCACTTAAGAGCTTTAAATGTTAAAATTTTGTGTTAGAATAAAGTTTAAAAACTTTGAATTTGAATGTAAAACAAAATTATTCTTTTTTTTATATTCGGAAAACTATTATCAAAACATTGAAAATGCATACGATTTTCGAAAATCATGATTTAAATTTGATATAAAATGCAAAACCGAATTTGAACCAGGATTTCAAAACAGCTTTTCATTCCTAATTTCTTATGATTATTCGAACTGAAAATCAAGAATCCTAAACTTGATACGGAATCAGAAATCCAAAAATATATAGAAATTCAGTTTTGGTTCTGGGAATATGGAACCAGAACCTCCAAAATGGGTTAAATTTAAAATTTAATATTCAGACCTGAATATCTACGGTAAGGTTGCCAGATTGCCCGGGTTGACTTGGATAATTAATATAAAATTTGGGAAAAGTCCGATTCGACCCGGTTGCTCGGATTTCATTGGAAATGCCCGAATTTTTCTCCAGTTTATTCTCATTCTCATTCTTAAATCAAATTAAAAAAAATTATGCTTGGAATTTTTGAAATTTTTGGAGCAAGTTTAAAAATAGATTCATGAAAAGTTTTTAAAAGTTTTTCTCTTTTTTTTTTTGAAGAGTTATTCCTAGATTTTGACCAAAATTGCCCGGATATTGCTCGGATTTTGGTCGACAATTTTGAAATTTAATACCCGGATTTTGCAAGGTTTTTATACAAAACAGCCTGCATTTGTCTGGCCCGGATACGGATGACCAAATTCTGGCAACTTTATTTTTTGAACAAGTGAGAAAATTTTGAGAAACTGTAGCTGAACTTTTAATTTCAGATGGGTTTTTGAGGATTTGGCATTAGGTTCAGAGTAACAACCTAGACTCTTCAATAACTTAGCGCTATTATTATAATTTGATCATGAATTTAAATTTTGAGTGTAGAGCAGGCATGTCAAACTCGTTTAAGTGTGTGGGCCGCATTAAAAATCTTTCATCTTTCAATATTATTTCCTCTCGTACACCCAAAATTCAGCCTCTGTGCCAATGGCGTGTAGTCAATTACATAGCATCATTGGTACAAGAAGATAACGCGATCGGTGCTGATTCGATTTGCTCCCACCGGCATTAATCTCCCAAGTTAACCGAATTGCGTATGTCTGAAAGAAACAAAATAAAAAAGGTTTCACGTCCCTCCCTATCGCATCACAAGACGAAGAAGGATGGAAATAAATATCGGCCAACACCAGGCAGCCAGCGAACCGAGCACTGTGCGTGTGAATGTAGCAAAAGCAAAAACAAAAACATCCTTCTAATTCAATCCCTCCAATCCACCGGCAAACAACCACGGCCGAGCTGTGCGTGTGTATGCTGTAAAAGCAACAACAATAAAAAACATTCCTTCAATTCAATTCGCCGGCAAACAACCACGGCTAAGCTGTGCGTGTGTATGTAGCAAAAGCAACAACAAAAACATTCCTTCAATTCACCAGCAAACAACACCGGCCAAGCTGCCCGGCTTTAGCAGCTGTGTATATGTAGCGTGTGTATGTAATAGCAGGTAGTAAGCAAAGCACAATTCTCATTCAATGGGTTTCCCGTTCCTTCACTCCCGTTCCCTTTCCCGTTTCCATCGCAAGACAAATGAATACCTTGAAAGGAGGCCAAACGCCGGGAAGCCACTGTCGTGCGTTTCTTTTGTGATTGATCGGTGGCAGAATGCCTATGACAAATATCCCTCTTCCTGCAAGAAGCTCAAATAGTACACTGGTTAAGATGTCGGTCTGGCAAGACCATTTGGTTAGTGATTTGAGATTGATTCTCCCTACGGGCGCTGTGGTTTATATTTTTATTTTCTTGTTTCTGGCATGAATTATCCAATAGGAACGAAATCCCATCAAATGTTTTTCTTGTTTTGCTTGAATGTAGTGGTCATGCATCATTTTAGTTGGGAGCCGAGTCCTTATGCCAGTTACGGTTTTTCAAACATATCATCTTCGGCACAGTGCACATTTCAGCGCATTATCGGCACAGAGATGTGCTAAATAGGCTTTGGATTTTTGCAACCTCTTCTATGGGTGTAGCAAAAAATAATCTTTTTAATATTTTGTGGCAGGAAAGCCAGCGTACTTCTGTGTAGTAGGGAATTTTTTGATAATTTAAGACGGGGCTACGCGGGCCGCATTGACCAAGGCAGCGGGCCGCATGCGGCCCGCGAACCCCCAGTTTGACATGCCTGGTGTAGAGTATAATACTTCACTTGCTGTTTTGGACTCTCATGCGGGGGGTTTAACCCCCAGACCCCCACCCCCCCGTTCCTACGGCCATGCTTGCGACACTTTAAGAATGCTGAGCACGCTTGTTTCAGGGCAAAAAAAAACAAATCAAATTTTGAAATGAAAATGAAAAGGAATAATAAATGTTCGGAGGTAAAAATATATGTTTTGGTCTCATAAAAATACGCCACATTTTATCATTTTAAATCCACTTCAAGTTTTCGATTAAAATTGTCAGCTTTAAAAATTCATTAAACGATATGGAAGAGTCTTAGTTAATAAAACGTTTGAGCTTAAGTTTATTTGATCAAAAATTTAAAAAAAAATACCAAGATTTGTCGAACAAAATAATTAATGATTTAAAACCTACAAAACATTTCTTCAAAAATTACAAAAAAATATGACTACCTGACAATTTGGAAATGTGCTATTCTTAATCGCTTATGTATATGCCTTTTTGAATCCAAAAGTAATTTTTTGCATTTTTAGAAGCATTTGTTTCACAAAATGTTGGTCGTCAAAGTAATGTAAAGTTAAAAAAAATTCTAAATTCCGCAATCTCAAAAACGTCTTCAAATTAAAAAAGAAATAAATTTGTGTTTACCTTTTAACCCTCATCCGCATTAGGGTGTCATTTTGACACCATTGCAAGTTTGAAGGCTTGTAACTTTTTTCAGAAGCTTCAAAATACAAAAATTTCTTCGGGGACCCTAAATGAATTCAAAAGTTCTTCAATATTGCATCTTTACTTTTTTTATGGACGAACCCTGGAAGCCTGGACAAAAAAACTCCCTTTTCCGACTTTTGGTGTCATTTTGACACCACAAAAGTAAAATCTATTTAAGTCGTTTGAATTTTTATGAACTTTATATAAAACTTATATCAATAGAAACCTTGTAATGTCAGTAAAATATGTTTACAACATTATATACAGCTAAAGTTACAAGTTTTCTCGTTATTCAGCATGAAAGAAAAAAAATCTGAAAAAACATGCCTCACGAAAACTGCTGTAGTTCATATGTTACACGTCCAAAAAAATATCTGCCTTATGCATATGAAAGCTGAAGTTAATGCCTACATCATGAACACAAGAAATATTTTTTTAATTTTTTTTTAATGAAATGGTCACAAAAAGTTCAAAAAAGTGGTCTAAAAAACCTACTTTTCATTCGATTGCTAGTAAATACTGTTTGAGCGATGGTAGAGTTTTGAAAAAAATATGACTACAAAATGTATTAAAATTCCAACATTTTGCTGTCTTTAGATTTTTGATGCAACAAAAATTGAATTTACTGGAATTTTTCAAAGTTCACTACTTTGCGCGATTTTTTTACAAATTGAAATTTCATCTGTTTTTGTGGTCCACCGTCAGGTTGTACCCGGATTATCAGTGCTTTTAGGGGAGAGGAAGGCTATATGCGCATATTAAGGAAAGCACTCATTTTCTCCTATACTCCAAAAGATAGGAGTCTGAAAACTGTATGCACATGAGCGGACAACTGTTTTATATACGTTAGAACAATTTTTCTGTTAAAATCTCTTATAGTTTTGGTGAAAATAATTTTATAATAAAAGAAGTCAAAATAGCCGATTTCCGAAACTGGCGGGCTAAATGCGCATATTTATGTTTTTAGCTATATTTCATTACCACTTGCAATATTTTGATATTATTTAATTGAAGATGGTAGAAACGGATGTTAAGCATACGTCAAGGCCGAAATTTCGGTGAAATTTTTTACATCACTAGTTCTTTTGCATGAAACATAGTTAAGTATGCCATATGGCCATATTTGAGGGTAATATTTTGTTCATATTGTATTTTTATCGGATCACTAGGAAGTTCTTCTTTTTTCGCTGTAAGATCGTGATTTTAGCGTAGATTTCATGTTTGAATGATAGAAAGTAAAAAAATTATAAGACTAATCTATTTTTCTTGATATAGGCATTTAACCTACCTTGATATGGGCATTCAGAACCTGTCTCTTATTCCAATATCTTATCATTTACAACTTTGCCAAAAGCTTCGATTTGTTGAATTTCCGATTTCCAGATGAATAAGAAAGAAAAACCATCAAAATTTTTGTTCACAGAATCTGTATGCACAATAATTAAAGTTCAATATATTATAACAAACCTGACAAAAATCTTGTTTGAATTTTTAAATTTTTTCGACTTTATATTATAATTTAATTTTTTTATGCCATGTGTTAAAAGCGTATTACCCTCAAACTGCACTAATTAGATATGATGAATCTTCAGCCATATCGTCAATCGGCTGTATGCGCATATTACCCAATATGCGCATATAGGAACACTTCCCCCTACTTTGTTTGGACCAACCAAGAGTATATTCATTGGAAAGCACATTTAATCTTCATTCTAGTGAGGTGCAACAAATCACGCTGTGAGATTTCACAAAAATATGAAAATTATAAACGTAAAATCATTCCTGAATTTCTAGAACTACAAGCACCGCGTCCAGCAAAACGTGTTTGTTTGCTCTCCGAGTAGGTACGGTGGGTGGTGATTCGGGCAGAGAGCGAAGCCGACAAACGAAATAATGATGCGTGTCGTAGATTTCTTGGTTGAAAATATTCTATTGAGAGTAGTTTGCATTTGCTAGTCACGACACGCATCATTATTTCGTTTGTCGGCTTCGCTCTCTGCCCGAATCACCACCCACCGTACCTACTCGGAGAGCAAACAAACACGTTTTGCTGGACGCGGTGCTTGTAGTTCTAGAAATTCAGGAATGATTTTACGTTTATAATTTTCATATTTTTGTGAAATCCCACAGCGTGATTTGTTGCACCTCACTAGAATGAAGATTAAATATGCTTTCCAATGAATATACTCTTGGTTGGTCCAAATAAAGTAAAAGCACTGATAATCCGGGTACAACCTGACGGTGGACCACAAAAACAGATGAAATTTCAATTAATAAAAAAAATCGCGCAAAGTAGTGAACTTTGAAAAATTCCAGTAAATTCAATTTTTGTTGCATCAAAAATCTAAAGACAGCAAAATGTTGGAATTTTAATACATTTTGTAGTCATATTTTTTTCAAAACTCTACCATCGCTCAAACAGTATTTACTAGCAATCGAATGAAAAGTAGGTTTTTTAGACCACTTTTTTGAACTTTTTGTGACCATTTCATTAAAAAAAAATTAAAAAAATATTTCTTGTGTTCATGATGTAGGCATTAACTTCAGCTTTCATATGCATAAGGCAAATATTTTTTTGGACGTGTAACATATGAACTACAGCAGTTTTCGTGAGGCATGTTTTTTCGGATTTTTTTTCTTTCATGCTGAATAACGAGAAAACTAGTAACTTTAGCTATATATAATGTTCTAAACATATTTCACTGACATTACAAGGTTTCTTTTGATGTAAGTTTTGTTTAAATCGGTCTAACACGCCAAAAGTTATAACGATTTGAACTTGTGGTGTCAAATTGACACCACAAGTGCTGATTAGGGTAATGAAATCTAATGCGGATGAGGGTTAATTAACATTAAAATTATTGAATCTTATGTTTTTGAAGTTGACTTGATTCGAATCAATCAGGGAGAAAGAGGAATGATCCTCTTTACTTATTTTCATCATATCTTTTTGGAAAAATTTAGCAACCCGTTACCTCGTGAAGTTTCTAACAGCGTGTAACTTCAAATTTATATGCTTCGAAAGTTAGAACAACCCGTAGTTAAACAAGAAGCATTTTCGTGAGACGAAAAAAATGTGATGTTTTTAAAGTTAAAGGAATATTGATCCTTAATTTGAGGTGCTCTTGCCCTAGGCAAAAATTTGGCAAATTTGAAAGAGTAAAGGTCCGTTGATTGTTTCGCCATATAAGTTTTCACACAGTTTGTGATAACCAATAATCACGATCCATTTATAAGAAAAATATATCTTTTTAGACTCAAGGAACCAAATAAATAAACCCATAACACACATTTTAAAAAACTTTGTCTTAAAAAAAATTGAGATTTTTTGGAGTTTTAAAAATAAGGAATTATGATGTTTATTTGTACTCTAACGATTGAGATATTGGAAAAAATATTTTTTTTGTAATTTTTTCATGTCGAAAACATTTTAAAGTTATTATAAAAGACCTTCATATCACATTCTGTTAAGTTTTTCAAACAAAGTTCAATATCTCTTAAAAATTTTTTTTAAATTTATTGAGATAACAGCATTGTTTTTTTGTTCTTTTTGGCACATTTTTCGAGAACAGTGGATATTTTTAGGACATTCCAGTTTCAAGATATAGAGAAGGAGTCAAGCATTCCCAGAAATCAAGTATCCTCATTCTCCCCTACTTTTAAAAACAAATTTGTATGTGTGTATCTTAAAAATATCTCAAATCCTAATAAATAAAATTGGTACTTGTTCTTCATTATTAATGGTAATGTCTAACTATTCTTCGCCATGTCCGATTTACTCCACCTATGTGACGGTTGTACTCGACCATGTGGAAAAAGTGTTATATTCCAGAGAATTCTTGATTGATATAAAAACATATAAAATGAGAAAATATACAAATGCAAACAGTAAATTTGATAGGACCTAAACTATCCGTCTGCTTTAATACTGCGATAAAAATATGCTACTATTTTAATTCTAGCTTAGGGTATCCGTTTTTCAACAACTTTTCCTACAAATATTGAAAACTCTAAAATTTTCTTAAACTTTTTAAGCAAAATGCTGAATATAGGCATAAAAAAGATTCCATTTAGAAAGAAGCGCATTTCAATAGAAAAATTTACCTCGGATTTTTTCATGCCAAAATTGGAAAACTTAAAAATATTGGTTTTCATCTATATTGGGAACTCGATTAAAGTTGACGAAGCAGATAAAAGATGTAAATGCATCTCCGACGATTTTGTTTGTTTAGAAGTTTGCTACTGCCTCCGTGCCAGTAGAAAATAAACGAAAACGCTAAAAGTCATGTACTTTAAAAAATGAACAAAAAGAAAACTTCAATAACTTTTTTCTCAGAAGTCAAAATCACTCGCTGTCTTGGGGAAAGTTGATCATTTAGTTAAAACCTTTATTCTCATAATTTTGATAACTTTTTGCCAAACAAGTGCAAAATTTGTGTGATTTTTAAATAAAAATGTTTTTGTTTTAATTGGATTTACTTTTTTTCCGCACCGTGTAGTCATTTTAGCATTTAAGTTAATGAAATCCTGGTAGAATAATTAAAATGACGGTTCTGTCAAAAAAAGTATTCGTATAATGAATTTTTAAATATGTTAGATTGTGTGAAACTCAAACTTATGTAATTTTTCTAATAAAATGGGTTTTTTCTTCTCATATGTTGAGTGTCTGGTATGAAAGTGTAGCCGTTTTAAATTTGCTCTCACACTGGTGGGGAGCGCGTGTTCTAGCCGATTCCAAAATTTAAAATGTTGCTAAAACTGGTATACCTAAAACCAATATTTACGCCTGTACCGTTGCAGGTACTTCAACACACATTTTATAAAGGCTAGTTCAATTTGTTTATAGGATCTGGTCGCCCCATATAGACAGCGAATGGCACCAAGCAACTGTCCTTATCCAGCAACGTGGTGCAAGACTTTATGAATAATTAACTTATTCCGCCAATTCTTCTCGGCAGGTTAACAACCACAGCCACTTTTCCGCCCACCACCAAGGCAAGCTGGAACTGCTGCTCAATTACACCCACACCTCAACACCAACGAAGAAAGGAGCATCGTCGTCTACGTCGCGTTGTTTGGGTTTTTGGGTTGAGGACGGCCACTTTTCGCCAGCAGTATTTTTGGCGGGAAGCCCGCCAATTTAAAGTGCGGAAGTAGTCTGGAGAAGGATTTAGTGAATAACGTCACCAGCTGGCGGGCGGAAAAGTTTATTAAGTTGTTATTGTTGTTGTAATTTAAAGCTTTTATTCTTCGTATTTCGAAGTTAGCATCAGATTACTACGTAGGTACTTACTAGTTGCTTCGTTTAGGATAGTTTTCAAATCTATTTCTCTTGTTTGTCTTTATTATATTTAATGTCAATCTGTGCTACAAAATTTTTGACAGTTCACGAAGAGTGCATATTTCAATTCTGACTTGAAGCTATCATAGCGAAACTTTGCTTTGTCATGAGATCAAAGCTCAAATCGAGTTAAAAAACCATCAAAAAATCATCGAGCACCCGAGTCCTCGACCGGACCCAGCTGGAACTCCCTGCAGATGGTACTATGTATTTGTAAATCACGAAGCTGCTAATCTAATTTCCCCAAAGCAAATAAAAGCAGTCGTCGAACGCCTCATGAATTATTTACCGAAAATATTACGACTTTATCCTTTTCACAAGTCCTGCCTGTGTTTGCTTTTTCCCTTGCCATAGTCACCGTTATTTGACCGAATTTCTTTCGTTTTTTTGCTTCGCCTCGAAAGTGGAATAGCCCCAAAACTTGGTATCTTCCTTGCTAGTTAGTTGAGATGTTTGCTTTGGAACTCCAAATACAGTTGAAATCGTGCAATCGGACCACAAGGTATAGGTAAGTACTTCATAATCCAAACGTTGCCCTCTTGGAGTGGGAAATCCATAAAAGGGCAATCGATGTATGGTACTCGGAACCTCGACAGACGTCTGCTACAATGAGAGAGAAAACTCCTTAGGCAGCAGGCAAGTATAAGTGCAATGGTTCTTTTATAGTCTTATAATATACTTTCCCTCGGGTATGCTGCCGCACACCTTCTCTTGCTTACTTTTGGTTTGGTGGATACAGTTGTTACGGATCGGGCAGAATTTTCCAGCTATTGCGTTTCTTCTATGGGCTACCTATTTTCTGCTCATATAGGTTTACGAGCCTTTTCGAAATGAACACTTTCGAAAAACATTGCATGTTGGTTCGTTTTTCGAGTGGGGAGAGGTATTTTCGGAACCAATGAGATTATTGGCTAAGCGGGACGTGGCGAAGAAAATTCTAATCTGCTGTTGAACTCTGAAATCTTAAATTTTATTTCAAAATTTTCGAAAAATATCCATTAGTGAAAAAAACTGTCTTTTGATTTCTTCCTTACAAACTCATCAAACAGTTTGTCAACAAATATGATCTACTCGTATGCCCAAGATAAAATTCAGGCTCACGAGTTTTGGCAAGCTTATACGGCAACTTATTCCCTGGGTCGATTTTCTTTAGCTGGTGTATAAATGGTCAACTGCCCTGGATATTTGAACGATCAAAAATATTTGCATAGAAATATGGAATGTCGGAGTCAATACCAATAAACCGTTTTGAATCCATAAATTTCTTGGAGAGACAATTAAATTAATTTCTTTGTTTTTCTGTTTACATTTGTTTTCGGGTTTTATAAATATTTTAAATTTTTCGACACGGGGTAAGATTGATCACTTTTTTAAGTATTTCTCGATTATTTCTTCTGTTAAGGGGTTTGTGTCATGTTTCGTATTTTTAAAACCAGTACTGGACTTCTATGAAAGTAACACATGGTTCAAGAAATTTATTAGACTACTTCAAGTTTGATTAAAAAATCGATTACATCTTTATTCAGAATTTGATGGTTTAGGGTAACATTGATCAGTTTCTATTTGACGGTTCTAACGAGTCTGCTCGATCATAAAGGATACAAAGAACCTTCATAATATAAACAAATGCTAGTAATTGTTAAACTGAGGCAGTTCGGAACAAACACAAATGATATAAAAATAATCATAAAACTCCTCCAATTTGAACAAACGGTGGTTCAAAGATACTCAAATTGTACTTTTGTTCCTGTGAATTCTGAAATAATCAATCAATCAATTTAGGTGTTTTTGTTTTAGATTTCTGGTGGTCCAATAAAACAACATCGTGGTCCATAATATGTTAAGGCCAAACAACAATTGAAATCGAAACATTATAACTACAAAAATTGAAATTTTGCCTGCATTCAATTCACTAGGTAGGTTCTTGTACTATTCGCCTTTAATTTCTTCTTTCAAACTTTACCATTTGATGGGGTTTCTGGTCTTTTGTCCTAGACTGGCTTACTCTTGGAAAACTTCCGTATTTTTTAAATATCAAAAATTTACCTAATTTACCAAAAACAACACCAAAACTATAGGGGAGAGTGGGGATACTTAATCCCATTTTCTTATTTTCACCATATCTTTTTGAAAACATTTAGCAACTCGCACTTTTTTACATTTTCAGAAAGCGTGTAACTTCAAGTTTCTATGCTCCTAAAATTAGAACGATACTTGAACCCGTTGATGAACTAGAAGCATTTTCGTGAGAGTAAAAAAATTGCGATATTTTTGTAGTTAGGGGAGACTTGATCCTTTATTCAGAAGCCCTAATCCATGGAAAAAATCAAACAAAACCCCATGATAGAATGTTAATTGACTTTTTTGGTCATGTTTGTTCTCATTTCACAATCTATAATTGTCAGAAAAAAAATCTATAGCTTATTCTCAACCCTTAAAACATTGCATACTTACGGGCGCAATTTTTTTAAACAAGAGAAAATCAATTATTTTAGCCCTTTTCTTCAGATATGGATTAATGAATATCAGCTTTTGGATAAATATTAGTAATCTCGTAATCAGAAATGACCACGATCCACTGATAAGAAGAATATACCGGGATCATTTGTACCCATATATTATATATTATATTGTGCCCAAAATCAAAATTTTAGAAAACTTTTTCTGAAATAAGTTGGGAGTTTTCCATCGCTTTGAAAATATTGTATTTTGAAGTTCATTTTACACTCGAAAGATTGATGTATTGGAATAAATATTTTTTTCATAATATTTCCATGTTAGGAACGTTTTAAAATGACGAAAAAGATCTTCAAGTCACATTTTGTGAAATTTTTCAAACAAAGTTCAATAACCCAAAAACTTGTTTTGTTAAAATTTTTTGAGCTTCAGTTTGGAGATATAGCTAAGGAATCAAGTATACCCAGGGATCAAGTATCCTCATTCTCGCCTACATTTATTAAGAAATAAAGTTGAACTCTTACATAGTTCAACCTGCTGCTTCTATACGCTTTGAATTCATCAGGAAGGGTGTTTGTTTGCGAGCCTTCGGAAAAGTAGATATTTCAAGATTTTGCAATAACATTTGAAATTTTCAAAAACATACCAAGTTAACATGTAGGTATTTAAACATGGAAAAAAGTTTTGAAATATTTTAACTTAAGGTTTAGTTATTGATGAATATGTAGAAAAAATTCATGTTGATCAAGGCTACCTCGGTGATCAATGTAACCCCCTTTTACGGTTCTTGATTTTTATTTAATTTATTGTGATTGTTGCTTTATTTAAGGAACTTTCAAGAACGTCAAATCATAGTTATGAAGATAGTGTATACGTCCTGCTATAACGGAAAATTAAAAGTAATTCATAATTAAACACCGATTTCATACACTTGACAAAGGATTTAAGCCTTTCTCACAGCCTGTAAGCTATATTTGGATACATGACATAAAATAACAATTGAATAGATTTTAACATTCTGAATTATTATTAAAGAATTTCGAAAGCAGTAAATCCAAAATGAAATTGAGAAACTAAGTTTCAAAATTGATAAAAGGGTAAAATTAAGTTAAAAAATTCATCATTTTCATCGAAATAATATGATTTGCAAATAATTCAAAATTTTTAAATGACTGAATCATGGAGTATCTTGAATGAACCCGTTTCTAAGTATGACATCATAATCTGACACAAGTTACTCATGTTGGAGTCACAGCATAAAGACACTTTAAAACTGAAGAGATATAAATATTTAAAATATAATGTAAAAAAGATGCTTAACTATGTGTTCCAAATATAATTCATCGTTTGGTCTAAGTAGCCTCTAAACCAGGGTTGCCATCCGTCCTGCAAAAGCGGGACATGTCCCGCTTTTTTGTTGAATGTCCCGCTGTCCCGCTTTTTCCCCAAAATGTCCCGCTTTTTTTTTCTTGGGAAACTTTTACAAAATTACCTGACTAACACTGGAAAAAATCAAATTTTAGTCTCGATTTGAATTCTGTGATAAACAAAAAAATGTTTCATAAACGTCTTTTTCTCTAAATAAGCAGCATTTTTCATAGTTTATATAAGACAATATTGAATATCTCTAAAGCTCTTGGCATAGCAGTAAGATTCTGATTTTGTTAAGTGTTTTTGGAGCACCTTCAACCAATGTATTAAGAAAATATTGTTTAAGTTTTTTTTCTTCTAAATAATAATAGATTGTTGAATTAAAGAAATTATTTTTTTCGCCGGAATCTTAGTTAAATTGCCTTATATTATACACCAACTGTTTCGACTCAATTGTCCAAAGTATAAAAAGATGAAGGATTCTTGATTTTTAAAATTTTTAAACTAATTTCAGCACTAATTATTTTTTATACAAATTACACATAGATTCAATAACGTTTTAATTCGTGAGAACCGTGGAAATAAACGGTGCATATGGCAAAAAATGGGTGTAAATAAAAGTCATGTAAGAAAACTGAGCAAAATCAATCTGCGTTTAAAAAAAAGTTTAGTGTACTTTCTTTGAACAAGTTTGGCTGATGGTACACGTATAAGTTTGGCTACACAATTAAACATTTTTAAGATTTTCTTAAATGTCCCGCTTTTTTTGGCTGTGTCCCGCTTTTTTTTACGTGAAATGTCCCGCTTTTTCTAAAAGTATCTGGCAAGCCTACTCTAAACTGAAGAAAACAAATAAATTGTAAAAATAATTGGGTAAAATAACTATTGCTAGAGCAAAAAATGATAATATTTTGCAACTTAGGGTACATTGAAAAATCGAGTAAACTATAGCTATACAAATTTTTGACTATTTCAAAATGTAATATTTTCAATTTTAATTGAGAGTTTTGATAAAATTGACGAAACGGACAGCAGTGACAAAATTTTTTGGATTTTCAAAAACAAAATGAAAAAATTACAAAAATGACATGATGCAATAAATAAAAACAACTGACAAGATTGATCAATGAACAATATTGAAAAATTTGCAATATCAGCCAGATTGACTATGTAAATAAAGTGAAAAACTTGATAAAAATGAAAAAAAAAATATAAAGAAAAGAAAAATAAAGAATTTGAAAATTACAATGATTCTGTTAAGTTCAGTGCACATAAGGAGCTGCCTTCCATCCATCAGTTTTGAATCCGGATTTGTTCAAATCTTAAGAGGAAGCCGAAGAGAAAGCTCTTCCGATGGATACCACCAGGGCTTCCGACATTTAGTAGACACACGAGGATTTGCGGAAAAACTATTTTATCTGGAGCTAAGTATTTTTTTATCTTAAAACTTTGTTATTTATAAGTTGGTGGGATAGTCCATACGATTCCGCGTAACGTTTCGGGCACATGACATTATTTCTAAGATGCTGCTCGAAAAATATGCTACCTGAATATTTTCTCGAAAGAAGATTAGTAAAGGGAGGTTATCATGAATATTACCAGAAAATGAACTTGTTGTTTCACGAAGCGGTTGGTAGAAAATATTAAGAAATTTTTAAATCTAAGTCGTTAACAGAGCAACTTTTTATATATATATATTTTTTTACATATTTGAAATGATTTGGACTGTTTATTCTAAAGATCAAAAGAGTTGATTGATAGTCAAATAAGAATAAAGTTTGCATTTCAATTTCAGTTAATTTATTTTTTAACAATGAAACAGCAAGTTGCATTTTTATCGATTTTTTTTTATTTCTGCACTGGAAAAATATATTCCAACCATTTCCTATAGCATCAGTTTTATAACTTTTTCCTAGTCAATATTTATATTCAGGTATTTTGAAAAGAGTTGAAAAGAGGAATCAAGGAAAGTGGATTTATTAACTTTTGATATACTGAAAAGTTTTAGTTGTCCAGGAAGTCTTAAATCAGTATCAAAAAGACAGCGAATTTCCATGCTTTTTAAAAAATGTTTTAAAAGAGTTGCTATTCATCTTAATTTTTTTTTAAACAATGTAGATTACAGTTGAAAAAAAAATAAACAAAAATATCAAAAATACATTTGCAACACACATATTTCATAAAAAATATTGGAAATAAGACAACAAAATAGTTTTAATCAAATTAAAAAGTTTGAACCTTGCAAATAGAAAATTGTTTTAAAATTTTAGTTTCCACCAACTTATTGCTTCGATCATGTTCGCGTGATAACCATCAAGTTTAAAATTCAATGAAATGTTGAAATGTTTTTTGTTTTGATCAAAGTTAAAAATACAAAAAAAAACTTAAAAATTTGGAGCTCAGATCAAAAAACTTAGATGATGGCTTTCAGAAAGACACTCATAACTAACTTACAGTTTGATGATTGAAAATAAATTCTAAATGAGTTTACGAGTCTTAACATGATTTTTTTCTTTAAAGATTGTTTTTGTTTCAATTTTATTATAAGTATCGTTTGTTTCAACAAATTTTGGTTCGATCCAGGAAAAGAAGTGAACACAATTTTTAAAATCTTCCGTCCAAAAAGCGTTCTTGAATAGATTGTCTTTAAGACTATCTTTTTTGAGCGTTTAGTTTTAATTATTATTTTCTCGATGGAAGCGTGTTTGCAAAATTGTACAAAATCGTACCTCTCAATACTTTAACAACGTAATAACATTACTTATGATTAAAAGTTAGCTTTGAAAATAATATCAGAATTGTGTGTTTTTTTAAATTATCAAAAAATAAAACTGAAGGAATGGGGATAGTTGCTCAGTATGGATGGTTAATTGTAATAATTTTGTTTTATGTTTTTTTTTTTGTTGGATCCTTGTATTGAATTGAATTAAATTACAATTACGAAATTGTTTTGTTTCATTTAATATGGTTGAAAATCCTTGAAATATTTGAAATCAGTTTATCAACACTTTATGAATTTGAAAAAAAAAAATTAGACTTTCAAATGTGAGGCAAAGGAAAAATAAAAGAATTCAAGAGTTTTCAAAAAGGCAATAATCATAGGAAAACAATTTGAAAAAAATTGTGTCTAATTATAACAATATAATTCATTTTCATTATAAGTTGCTTTCCGTCTTCAACCATTAAAGTCTTTTTAAAAACTCTTTGCTTCAACAGGGATCAGTGTGAGGGAAAAGAGCTAGTTTATCAAGAAAGAAATTTGGATGATTTTGATTTGCCTTGAAAATTCTACTCGATCCATTTTAAATGGATTTTTATCAAAAGCCTCATAAAAATAGGAGTTTCCTTAGGAAATATCTAGGAGCATAGAAGGTGTAGGAAAATCATGATCGCACCATTTACCAAAATGGATCCTGATCTCTACCTTTCACCAACTAACACAACCCCTTCCTTGGGTACTTGAATATGGATTCGCAGACGTATAGACGGTTTCCATAGTTTGTGATACTAACTTTTCTCTGATTTTGGCTATTTAAAAAAAAAAAATTTTTTTTTGAGTTGAGTTGAGTTGAGGTTGCTAGTTGAACATACAGAGTATCTTACTAACTGTTCCGGCGCAGTCACAATGAACAGCGGTCCACAACAATTAATTACGATAAAATACGAAGACATCAGTGAATTACAAACAAAATATGAAGAAATACGAAAATTCGAAAAATGTTAAGTGAAATAGATATAAGGGAAGAAATTCTTTGTAAATAGTACACATAAAACATGAATTTCACCGAACACAATTTCACAATTTCACAATACACAACACAAAACATTGAATTGCCAACACTGCACACTCACACCATAGTTTTAAGAGTGAGACGAAAAAGTGATACGTGAATTCAAACCATAGCTCGTAAGTGACATGTATATATTTATGCTTCAATAAAGATCACTTTGAAAACCTAATCGCGCGCAACGGTCGTGTTTTTTCTGCTACCGAAAGTTCGTCTCGTTTCGGCCTATTGTTCGCTCCGCCATCGCTGGTCGATTGATGACCCATAATTGCCTGCTGCTAACCCGTTTTCGTCAGCCGTTTGGGACCCAATTTCGTGGGACACTACTAACGGAATCCTGCGTCCGTACATGGTCCTTCGAGCCGGATTGAATCGCACGTACCTGTCAGGCCTGGGGAATAATTTTCGGCGTTCACCACCAGCAGAAAGTGCCATCAATTTTGTAGCAGCAGCAGCAGTTCATTTCATCATCATCACCACCAGCAGCAGCAATCAATCACCGCGGAACAGCCAGCAATCCTGAAAGGAATCATCGTTCTAGTACATTGTGATAGTTCGTATACACGATTACTTACCTGTTTTTCGACTTCCAGGGGGGTTGGTCATCGGTCCCGAGTGCGTGATTGAGGCTTCTTCGTAGAATTGGACGTCCGACGGAACTTTTCGAACTTCGCTGGAAATATATTCGGGTGATTTTTTTTCCGATTTGTCAATATAAACAAACCGTAGGTTGGACCGGTCCGGTAAGTCATATGCCCACTATTCTTTCGCCGGAAACGGTTCCATGTAAAAAGTTTGCACAATTGGTGCATATTTCGGATATTTTTTTATCATCGAACATTGTTCGTCGGCCATTGCTGTAGGCCATAGAAGATCAATTTGGAGCTCACTATTAACCCTTCAAGTCCCAGTAGCACAAAAAGTGCCTAATTCAAAAATATTTTTGAAAGTTTTTTTTTATTTTTGAATTTTTGCGAATCGATTGCGATTATCGATTTTTCGGGTAATTTAACCCTCTCAGTACCACTGGAAAATATTTGAAAACAAAAAAAAATATTTTTTCGGTATTTTGCGGTTTTTTTTGAATTTTTTCCGCTAAGCGATGAAAAAAGAAGTGGAGTTAAAGAAAAACTTGGTGATTTATCGCCAGGCTCGAGATTCAATGGAACGAGCCATGAATTTCATGCAAAATTTCGACCCGGATACGCAAGTTGAGCAAGCTTTAGCTCGAAAAAATGCTCTTGAGAGTAATTATAAGCGATTTTGTCAGGCCTCATTGAATCTTGAGAGCCTTGAGGTGGAGGAAAATACCGAGACAGATTACGCGATGGATATGGCGGCTTTTGAGGAGGATTACTTCACGCTCAAGGCATTTTATGCATCGTTGGAAGTACCCCGCACGCCAGCACCGTCGTCAGCTTCGACAAGTCATTCGTTTCGTTCCTTAAAATTGCCGGATATCAAACTGCCTGATTTTAGTGGCGATATTCTTGGATGGTTTTCGTACTACGATACTTTCGACTCTCTTGTACACAGTAATTCGGATATTTCAGATGTGCAAAAGTTTCACTACCTCAAGTCGACTCTTCGAGGAGAGGCACTGAAACTTGTTGAGAAAATGTCTGTTACGGGTAATAACTATTCGGTGGCGCTGAAAATGTTGACTGATCGGTACCAGAACTTGAACATCCTGGTACGCAGTCACATTGAGGCGTTGTTCAAAGTGGAAAAGGTGCGCAAGGAATGTCCTCGGGAATTAACAAGTTTGGTCGGCGACTTCGAGAACAACTTAGGAGTTTTGGAGAAGCTGGGCGAGAACACGAAAGGCTGGAGTTCACTTCTGGTGCACATGGTGTCAGCGCGGCTGGATCACAACACGCTTCGCGAGTGGCAACGAGCAGCGGATAAAAAAAAGATGCCAACCTACGAAGAGCTGATCAATTTTATCCGTGAGTACGTGATGGAGCTAGAAACGTTGCAGTCAGATCGACCAGTGCGTGACTCCAGACCCAATCTCCAGAGCGTGAATGCTGCTACCGACATCAAATCCAACGACAACTGTGCGGCGTGCGGGAAGGGACATCGTTTGTATTTCTGCGAGCAGTTCAAACACATGCCGGTTACTCAACGTGCTGCGATCGTGAAAAAATCTGGATTGTGTGTCAACTGCCTCTTCGGAAAGCATTCGTTCGCTACCTGCAAGTACGGAGCCTGCCGAGTATGCGGAACCAAGCATCACACGCTACTACACAATCCAGATGTGGATAAAGCAAGAGGATCCGGCACAAATCAAGTTCCGAAGCAGCCTTCCGTTTCCAATTTCGCTGGTGTCGATAGTTCGCTTCCTGTTCCTGTTCCTCTCAGCCTCTCCGCCAATACGCACTCGGGGACCAAACGTCTCGACCTCTCCCCTTCGAACCAAGTATTTCTCGCCACTGCTGTTGTCAAAGTTCTCGGTCCAAAGGGTACTTCGTTCCTCGCTCGAGTTCTGCTTGATAGCGCTTCGCAGCCGAATCTCATGACTGAAAGGTTTCGTCGTCTTCTGAATTCGCGGAAGACTCCTGGTAACACAGAGATCGCTGGCATTGGTGGAAATATTTCTGCAGTTTCGCTGTTTTCGACTGTCGCTACGGTTGCCTCACGGTTCAACAACTTCCGAGTTCCGCTGGAGTTTATTGTGATGGATAAGGTGACCAGCGATCTTCCAACTTGCACCATCGATGTTAACGATTGGGCCATTCCGGAGAATATTCGTCTCGCCGATCCATCGTTTGCTACGCGTGGTCCCATCGATATGGTGATTGGTGCACGGGTTTTCTTCGAGCTCTTGCGAAGCGGTCACTCCAAACTTGGCGACGGAAAACCAATGCTCCAGAATTCGGTGTTTGGTTGGCTCGTATCCGGTTTTCACGACAGCGGTTCCAATGCGGATGAAGTTCGGGTCCATTGTAACTTGTCGACGTTCCACGATCTTGAACAGAGCGTTAGCCGATTTTGGGAGCTTGAAATGTGTCAGAATAATTCTACGTTGTCAGTGGAGGAGCGCCTTTGTGAGAACCACTTCGAATCAACAACTCGCAGAGATGATTCCGGGCGTTACATCGTCAGTCTGCCCAAAAAACCGGAACTCATCGGTCAGCTGGGAAATTCGCGTGCTATCGCCACTCGTCGATTCTATTGCCTCGAAAAACGTCTTGAGCAGAATTCCGATCTCAAGGCACAATATTCCTCGTTCATGTCCGAATATCTTTCGCTTGGACATATGAAATTGGTTGATGCTGTCGAGGATGCTCCGGGTCGCCATTTCTATTTGCCACATCATGCTGTTTTCAAGCCGGACAGTTCTTCTACGAAGCTGCGAGTAGTGTTCGACGGTTCCTGCAAAACCACTTCGGGTTTTAGCCTCAACGATTTGCTGCTGAAGGGTCCAACTGTTCAGGATGACATGATTTCGATCATTCTACGGTTTCGGATGCATCCTGTTGTCGTAACAGCTGACGTGACGAAAATGTACCGCCAAATCTGGGTAGCAGAGGAAGATCGGGCTTATCAGCGGATTCTCTGGCGTGAATCTTCTTCGGAACCACTTCGTACGTACGAGCTCACGACGGTCACCTATGGCACCACAACCGCACCGTACCTGGCAACACGATGTCTGCAGCAAATAGCCGACGATGAAGCCCAGAAGTTTCCGAAAGCAGTTCCCGTAGTCAAACAAGGTTTCTACGTTGACGACGTTATGCGTGGCTTCGACACAGTGGAGGAAGCAGTTGCAGCTATACGAGAGACGTCTCTGATGCTGAATTCCGGTGGTTTTCCTCTCTGTAAATACGCATCCAATGTTCCAGAAGTAGTTGAGCAGTTTCCAGCAGAGCTTCGAGAACAGGCCTCCGTTTTGGAACTTGATCGTTCGTCTCCAATCAAAGCACTCGGCTTATTTTGGAAGCTTACCTCCGATGAGCTTCTGTTCAAAGTTCCTGAATGGCCAGACGTCCCTTCGACCAAGCGAAATATCCTGTCGCATATCTGCAGCTTGTTCGATCCGCTTGGGTTAGTTGGTCCGGTGATTGTTCGTGCGAAAATGCTGATCCAGCTCCTTTGGGAAATGCAGTTAGGCTGGGATGATCCGGTTCCCAAAAGTATTTCCGACCAGTGGATGGAGATATCATCGCAGCTCCCGATTTTGTCGCAGCTTTCGATTCCTCGCTTCGTGTTGACGGAGAAGCTAGCCACTTTAGAGCTTCATGGGTTTGCTGACGCTTCACTGCGTGCATATGGTGCCTGCATCTACCTTCGTTCGATATCCGCATCGGGTGCTGTCACTGTCCGCCTGATGACAGCAAAATCCAGGGTTGCCCCAACTGAGAAGCGTAGACCTACCCTCGCACGTCTGGAGTTGTGTGCTAGTCTTCGTTTGGCCAGTCTACAGAATCAACTGCTGGAGAGCCTTCAACTCCAATGTCCCCGGTTTCTGTGGTCGGATTCTACAATCACGCTGCACTGGATTTCGCGTGATCCATCGAATTGGAATTCCTTCGTTGCCAATCGGGTTTCGCAGATTCAGCAGTTAACTGAGACCGCTACGTGGCTGCATGTGCCTACTGAAGACAATCCGGCTGACCACATTTCGCGTGGTTTGACTCCAGAATCCATCGTTGGCAATGAATTGTGGTGGAATGGTCCGAAATGGCTGCTTCGTCCTCCTCAACATTGGCCTGCGTCCGCGTATTCCTGGAAAACCCAGCCGCCGCCAGAAGTAGACACCGAGAAAAGGAAAGCCCATCCTATTTCCGCAGTTTGCACTCACCAAGAGTCCTGGACCCGAGAAACGTTGGGCTATTTTGTTAGCTACTACCGCCTACTTCGAATCATCGCCCTTTGCAAGCGTTTCATGAATAACTGTAAGTTATTGGAACATGCACGCACCGTAGGATTTCTGGCACCCTCCGAGATTCGTTCGGCAGAGCTGTCACTTCTGCAATGCGTGCAGCTCGAAGAGTTCGCTGAAGATCACAAACGTTTACGGCAAGGCTCGACCGTTTCGCAGAAATCTCCGTTGCTGAAACTTCGCCCGTTCATGGACCAAAATGAACAGTTGATTCGTGTGGGAGGTCGCCTCAAAAACGCTCCAATTCCATTCGACCGAAAATATCCGTTTCTCATTCCAAAGAAGCATTTCATCACGGATCTTATCTTCCTCGACGCCCATGAAGAAACGCTTCACGCAGGACCTTCGCATCTATTGGCAGCGGTTCGTCGTCGTTACTGGCCAATAGATGGTCCAAATAAAGCCCGTAATACAGTCCACCAATGTATCGTCTGTTTCCGCAACAAACCGAGATTCGCTCAGCAAGTTATGGCACATCTTCCTGCTGTACGCGTTACACCATCGCTTCCATTCACCAGTACCGGAGTCGATTTCATGGGTCCAGTGTACTTGAAACCTCCTCGCAAACAGGGCCCAATCAAATCGTATATTTGCGTCTTCGTTTGCATGGTTACCAAGGCCGCACATCTCGAACTGGTAATGAGCCTCACATCCGACGCTTTCATCGCAGCGCTGAAACGATTCTGCTCCCGGAGACGACGTCCATCAGATATTTACTGCGACAACGCCACGAATTTCGTCGGCGCCAAGAACCAGCTGGAAGAACTTCGTGTTCTCTTCCTGTCGCAACGGCATCAGTCCGAGATTGCCAGAACAACAGCCCGAATGGGAATCGCTTTCCATTTCATCCCACCACGCTCACCCACCTTTGGAGGGTTGTGGGAAGCTTGCGTCAAGTCCGTGAAACATCACCTACATCGCGTGACTCTTGATGTCCTTCAGACGCAAGAGGAAATGACCACTACGGTCGCACAAATCGAAGCGTGCCTCAACTCCCGGCCGCTTACTCCCCGTTCCAACGATCCCACAGACCTCGAGGCCCTAACTCCAGGCCATTTCCTAATCGGTGGTCCAATCCTAGCTCTTCCCGAACCAAACCTTACCTCGTTACCCTCCAATCACCTGTCCCGCTGGCAAGACCAACAGCGTGTTCTCCAAACGCTTTGGGATCGCTGGTACGTAGAATACTTGCCCACTCTACAGCGTCTCCAAAAATGGCCCGGTAAACACCCGAATCTAGCCGTCGGTGACATGGTTCTGGTCGAAGACAACAACTTGCCTCCTACGAAATGGCCCATCGCTCGAGTCCTGAAGACGATTGTTGGCGACGATGCGTGTGGCAGAGTTGCAGACGTGCTGTGTGATGGAAACCAAATCCGCCGTTGCTCAATCCGCAAAATGTGCCCGCTCCCACATTGCGAAGCCTCCACAGTCACGGAATCCGAGCGTCAGCCTTCCGCTCCGAGCTGCACTCCCCAACCATCTCCCACAATTGATCTTCAGGCTCCATCCACACTTCCGGCCGCTGCTCAACTTTTGGCTCCGAACATCGAGATTGGTTCCGACGACGACAACGACGAGTAGTCATCCTGGTCTACATCGCAGTACGCATCGTGAACATCGAAATCGACAGCCGTTCCTTCCAATCGAGGTGCTGTTGAAATGGACATTTCAAGGGGGGCGGCATGTTCCGGCGCAGTCACAATGAACAGCGGTCCACAACAATTAATTACGATAAAATACGAAGACATCAGTGAATTACAAACAAAATATGAAGAAATACGAAAATTCGAAAAATGTTAAGTGAAATAGATATAAGGGAAGAAATTCTTTGTAAATAGTACACATAAAACATGAATTTCACCGAACACAATTTCACAATTTCACAATACACAACACAAAACATTGAATTGCCAACACTGCACACTCACACCATAGTTTTAAGAGTGAGACGAAAAAGTGATACGTGAATTCAAACCATAGCTCGTAAGTGACATGTATATATTTATGCTTCAATAAAGATCACTTTGAAAACCTAATCGCGCGCAACGGTCGTGTTTTTTCTGCTACCGAAAGTTCGTCTCGTTTCGGCCTATTGTTCGCTCCGCCATCGCTGGTCGATTGATGACCCATAATTGCCTGCTGCTAACCCGTTTTCGTCAGCCGTTTGGGACCCAATTTCGTGGGACACTACTAACGGAATCCTGCGTCCGTACACTAACAATCCTTCCATTTTCCTCATTGACTACTAGGACGTGGCCGGCGCCGTTATAAATAATTTAAATCATATAAAAAAGGGAGAGCATCAATTGTACAATGAGAACAGCTGCTTATCCCAAGCACTATTCTTTTGGACTTTGTGCAAAATTGGTGGCCTCGATTAATCACTGAGTAGCAACCATTGGCGATGTGGAACTTGTTCTGCTTAGCCACGCCAGCGATCATGGAATTCGAAATGTATAATTTAAAAACAAATGTAAAAAACACGAAGATCCTTTAAAATCTATGAAAAAATATTGTATAGGAAGCATTTCGAGTTCAATGATTTAAGGTGGATATGAGTAGTCAACCAAGCTAAGCTAAGCTAAGCTATAAAGAAAAGAAAAATAGATTGTTGAGAAAAGTCAAATTGACAAATTTAATTTTTGTCATTTCTGTCATTTTGTCAATTTTGTCAATTTTGACAATTTTGTCAATTTTGTCAATTTTGTCAATTATGTCAATTTTGTCAATTTTGTCAATTTTGTCAATTTTGTCAATTTTGTCAATTTTGTCAATTTTGTCAATTTTGTCAATTTTGTCAATTTTGTCAATTTTGTCAATTTTGTCAATTTTGTCAATTTTGTCAATTTTGTCAATTTTGTCAATTTTGTCAATTTTGTCAATTTTGTCAATTTTGTCAATTTTGTCAATTTTGTCAATTTTGTCAATTTTGTCAATTTTGTCAATTTTGTCAATTTTGTCAATTTTGTCAATTTTGTCAATTTTGTCAATTTTGTAAATTTTTTCAATTTTGTCAATTTTGTCAATTTTGTCAATTTTGTCAATTTTGTCAATTTTGTCAATTTTGTCAATTTTGTCAATTTTGTCAATTTTGTCAATTTTGTCAATTTTGTCAATTTTGTCAATTTTGTCAATTTTGTCAATTTTGTCAATTTTGTCAATTTTGTCAATTTTGTCAATTTTGTCAATTTTGTCAATTTTGTCAATTTTGTCAATTTTGTCAATTTTGTCAATTTTGTCAATTTTGTCAATTTTGTCAATTTTGTCAATTTTGTCAATTTTTTCAATTTTGTCAATTTTGTCAATTTTGTCAATTTTGTCAATTTTGTCAATTTTGTCAATTTTGTCAATTTTGTCAATTTTGTCAATTTTGTCAATTTTGTCAATTTTGTCAATTTTGTCAATTTTGTCAATTTTGTCAATTTTGTCAATTTTGTCAATTTTGTCAATTTTGTCAATTTTGTCAATTTTGTCAATTTTGTCAATTTTGTCAATTTTGTCAATTTTGTCAATTTTGTCAATTTTGTCAATTTTGTCAATTTTGTCAATTTTGTCAATTTTGTCAATTTTGTCAATTTTGTCAATTTTGTCAATTTTGTCAATTTTGTCAATTTTGTCATTTTTGTCAATTTTGTCAATTTTGTCAATTTTGTCAATTTTGTCAATTTTGTCAATTTTGTCAATTTTGTCAATTTTGTCAATTTTGTCAATTTTGTCAATTTTGTCAATTTTGTCAATTTTGTCAATTTTGACAATTTTGTCAATTTTGTCAATTTTGTCAATTTTGTCAATTTTGTCAATTTTGTCAATTTTGTCATTTTTGTCAATTTTGTCAATTTTGTCAATTTTGTCAATTTTGTCAATTTTGTCAATCTTGTCAATTTTGTCAATTTTGTCAATTTTGTCAATTTTGTCAATTTTGTCAATTTTGTCAATTTTGTCAATTTTGTCAATTTTGTCAATTTTGTCAATTTTGTCAATTTTGTCAATTTTGTCAATTTTGTCAATTTTGTCAATTTTGTCAATTTTGTCAATTTTGTCAATTTTGTCAATTTTGTCAATTTTGTCAATTTTGTCAATTTTGTCAATTTTGTCAATTTTGTCAATTTTGTCAATTTTGTCAATTTTGTCAATTTTGTCAATTTTGTCAATTTTGTCAATTTTGTCAATTTTGTCAATTTTGTCAATTTTGTCAATTTTGTCAATTTTGTCAATTTTGTCAATTTTGTCAATTTTGTCAATTTTGTCAATTTTGTCATTTTTGTCAATTTTGTCAATTTTGTCAATTTTGTCAATTTTGTCAATTTTGTCAATTTTGTCAATTTTGTCAATTTTGTCAATTTTGTCAATTTTGTCAATTTTGTCAATTTTGTCAATTTTGTCAATTTTGTCAATTTTGTCAATTTTGTCAATTTTGTCAATTTTGTCAATTTTGTCAATTTTTTCAATTTTGTCAATTTTGTCAATTTTGTCAATTTTGTCAATTTTGTCAATTTTGTCAATTTTGTCAATTTTGTCAATTTTGTCAATTTTGTCAATTTTGTCAATTTTGTCAATTTTGTCAATTTTGTCAATTTTGTCAATTTTGTCAATTTTGTCAATTTTGTCAATTTTGTCAATTTTGTCAATTTTGTCAATTTTGTCAATTTTGTCAATTTTGTCAATTTTGTCAATTTTGTCAATTTTGTCAATTTTGTCAATTTTGTCAATTTTGTCAATTTTGTCAATTTTGTCAATTTTGTCAATTTTGTCAATTTTGTCAATTTTGTCAATTTTGTCAATTTTGTCAATTTTGTCAATTTTGTCAATTTTGTCAATTTTGTCAATTTTGTCAATTTTGTCAATTTTGTCAATTTTGTCAATTTTGTCAATTTTGTCATTTTTGTCAATTTTGTCAATTTTGTCAATTTTGTCAATTTTGTCAATTTTGTCAATTTTGTCAATTTTGTCAATTTTGTCAATTTTGTCAATTTTGTCAATTTTGTCAATTTTGTCAATTTTGTCAATTTTGACAATTTTGTCAATTTTGTCAATTTTGTCAATTTTGTCAATTTTGTCAATTTTGTCAATTTTGTCATTTTTGTCAATTTTGTCAATTTTGTCAATTTTGTCAATTTTGTCAATTTTGTCAATCTTGTCAATTTTGTCAATTTTGTCAATTTTGTCAATTTTGTCAATTTTGTCAATTTTGTCAATTTTGTCAATTTTGTCAATTTTGTCAATTTTGTCAATTTTGTCAATTTTGTCAATTTTGTCAATTTTGTCAATTTTGTCAATTTTGTCAATTTTGTCAATTTTGTCAATTTTGTCAATTTTGTCAATTTTGTCAATTTTGTCAATTTTGTCAATTTTGTCAATTTTGTCAATTTTGTCAATTTTGTCAATTTTGTCAATTTTGTCAATTTTGTCAATTTTGTCAATTTTGTCAATTTTGTCAATTTTGTCAATTTTGTCAATTTTGTCAATTTTGTCAATTTTGTCAATTTTGTCAATTTTGTCAATTTTGTCAATTTTGTCAATTTTGTCAT
Organism: Uranotaenia lowii; assembly: GCF_029784155.1. Classification (NCBI taxonomy): domain Eukaryota; kingdom Metazoa; phylum Arthropoda; class Insecta; order Diptera; family Culicidae; genus Uranotaenia; species Uranotaenia lowii. The sequence goes on from NC_073692.1 coordinate 123,570,855, forward strand.
TTTTGTCAATTTTGTCAATTTTGTCAATTTTGTCAATTTTGTCAATTTTGTCAATTTTGTCAATTTTGTCAATTTTGTCAATTTTGTCAATTTTGTCAATTTTGTCAATTTTGTCAATTTTGTCAATTTTGTCAATTTTGTCAATATTGTCAATTTTTGTCAATTTTGTCAATTTTGTCAATTTTGTCAATTTTGTCAATTTTGTCAATCTTGTCAATTTTGTCAATTTTGTCAATTTTGTCAATTTTGTCAATTTTGTCAATTTTGTCAATTTTGTCAATTTTGTCAATTTTGTCAATTTTGTCAATTTTGTCAATTTTGTCAATTTTGTCAATTTTGTCAATTTTGTCAATTTTGTCAATTTTGTCAATTTTGTCAATTTTGTCAATTTTGTCAATTTTGTCAATTTTGTCAATTTTGTCAATTTTGTCAATTTTGTCAATTTTGTCAATTTTGTCAATTTTGTCATTTTTGTCAATTTTGTCAGTTTTGTCAATTTTGTCAATTTTGTCAATTTTGTCAATTTTGTCAATTTTGTCATTTTTGTCAATTTTGTCAATTTTGTCAATTTTGTCAATTTTGTCAATTTTGTCAATTTTGTCAATTTTGTCAATTTTGTCAATTTTGTCATTTTTGTCAATTTTGTCAATTTTGTCAATTTTGTCAATTTTGTCAATTTTGTCAATTTTGTCAATCTTGTCAATTTTGTCAATTTTGTCAATTTTGTCAATTTTGTCAATTTTGTCAATTTTGTCAATTTTGTCAATTTTGTCAATTTTGTCAATTTTGTCAATTTTGTCAATTTTGTCAATTTTGTCAATTTTGTCAATTCAGTTGGTTTTGTCAATTTTGTCAAGGTTAGTAACAGGATCGTGTTCAGGGTCAGAATATGGATCGGAACTGAATCGGGATGAGGATTTAAATCAAGTTTTCTATCAAGATCAGAATCAAGATCTTATTCAGAAATAGGATTAGATTCGGATGAAAAAAAATGTCTCAATTCTTAATTATGTACAAATTTAACTAGATATTATATCTTTCATGTATCTTTAATGTGTATTCCACAGTCTTACGTAAATTTTTTAAAACTAATCGATTTTACCTATTTTTTCCAAGAAAAACGTGGATAAATGTCAGTTTGTTCTAGTTTGAACACTGACTTTACATGACACTTCGTGTTTTTACACAACCTTTGAAAATTACTGTCTCTCAATGTTAGCCCAGCGCTTTCATCAGTATAAAATATAAAATAGACACGCCTCCCAGACCAAATATTTCGCTGTTAAGTTTAACGATAGACCAAAGTTCAGGTCCGGAAATCACGAAAAGTTTGTTTGTAACTTGGCCGGCTGTTGGGCTCTGTGCCACTGGTCTGGCACAAAAACATCAGCATCGGGTACCAATTTATGTTCATTTAGAAAACATTACTGCCACCATTATGGGCCGAGGAGTCTCGAAGCAAAACAACAACGTTTGCAATTATGATGACGATGTTGTTGATGATGATGGTCATGGGAACGACGGGATCAGAATTGATGATCGATAAAATCGAGTTTGACTGTATTGGAAAAGTTTTCATATTCTGTAATTGTTTAAAGTGGCTTTTTTTTATAACTCATTGGAAAATATCAAGTTTCAGTTATTTAAACATCAATATTTTTTCGAATTGAATTTAAAAAAATTAAATAATTTCTAAATTGAGTGAAAATGTAAATTAAACCAAGAAAACGAGTAATATTGCTGCAGACATCTTCCGCCACTCCACCAACAACGCGTTTCAAATAGTAGCTACTTGTTAGAGAACACCAAGTACGACCATACAAAGTGCGGAAAGAGTTATTAAACGGTATTTCGAAACTCTTTACGATTTCATTTAGTTTTTCCACCATCCTTCCGGTTCAGAATGGGTATCTTGGCATCGAGAGGTTTTCCACTGTTACAAAGCGACCGCCAAAACGAAAAAGAAACAAACCTCCGACAAACTGGCAGTTGGCTCCAAGCGCGACGTCGCCTTTAGCTGTCGTTTGTTTCTGGCTGTGTGCGAGTCTGATTGTGAATGTGTATGGTTGTGTTAGTGCCTTTCCACCCACTTTCCCGAACCCATAGTCAGTATTAAGCAGACTCGTAAAAACAATTACATGTTTGTGATTTTACGAGCAATTTCGTTCTATAAATGCTTCCACGTCTGTCGTTTTCTTTCCGTGTTTCTTTGATTCTCGTATTGTGATTCGTGTTGATTTGCTTTCCAACCCACCGTTCTCTACATTCCACTATGCTTATGGTACTTCGATAGCTGATGATGATTGCTGTAAGTAGAAGGGAGGGTGTACTTATTCCGTAATTTACCTTTTGCTGCAAACATTTTGGTTTGTACTGCTGACCCAATTCTGACATTACCTTCATCATTAATAAATATTATTTACAATTTGGGTGACGAATTTTTATTTGCTCAAACAGTATTGGCATTTATTTCAATTTTAAATGCAAAAAAAAAGGAGAATGAAACTAAGGAGAAATTCATATCTCTTCTGAACTGCAAAAACCTTCCTATTCTTCGATACAGGGGGGATTTTTATTGAGGTTTTTTGTCAACTGAGCAGTGAAAACGAATATTATTTATTTCACCAATATCAAGGATTCTTAAGATTTTTTTTTTTGTTTCGATTATAGTCGTTTTACCATTTTTATGGCATTCGCGACTTTATCAACGTTGCAGTTGGCGGATCGTTATTGAAAAACTCATCCGGTACAACTGTGTTCGATGTTTACTCTTTGGCTCGAACTCGCGGACATCGGCTCAGGAGACAACAGACTTGCCAACTGAGCTATATCACAAGCCCGGATTCTTAAGATGTTTTTGCCGTTTGGTGTGTGATAACCATGATGAATTTCATATTGAAATTATGTGTACTTGCAAAAACAATATTTTGGTAAAACTTTCTCAATCAATTTTGTTTTTGGAAGTGAACATTTAAAAAAAAAAATTAAACTCATATTGAGTGTATTGGCTGATTTTGCAAAAAAAAAAAGTGTATAAATCGAGGCAAAATACGGACCGAACTTTTCCCAAATTATGTGTCAAATATTCGGCCAAGTCAGGGGTGAAACCGAGCAATCTGGCAAGTTCAATCCAAGCTTTTAGATCATATAATCTCATCTAATATATAAATAAAGGTTTATATGAAAAAAAAAAATGTAATACGATTATCTTATATCAGTTTCTTTCGAGAACTTTTTCTAACATTTAATATCGACAAGACTGATGTTGTTTTTGAAGTTTTTTTGTTTATTTATGAAACTTTTTACCTTGTGGTATTCGTGTCTAATTGAAGTGTATGAAATTTTCAAAAAGCCGAAGAATAGAGCAATTGTTGTTCAAATCTTAAGGAGCTTTTACTCACCCAGTTTTATCATAACTCTGAATGGATATAACCTAAAAAACTTACGAAACTTTCTGGAGTAAAACATTATCATAAACTCCAGAAACTGATGGAATACGATGGATATTTTAGTTTAAATTTTAATTTCCGTCACTATCCATAATATTTTAGTTATTTTAGTTTTAGCCGTTTGTTTTTGTTTGTTTTTTTTTTAATTTTAATACTTTCATCATTTATTTTTAGAGTTCCTCTTCAGCCTCGAGCGAGGTCGGTCGCTTTTTGTAATCGGTCCTCGCAAGCCAAAGGCTATAGCATTTTTTCGAACTAGAACGGTGTGAAGTGAGAAAGCGGTGCGATGAGTCCATCGCCGGGTGAACCCCCAGATAGGACTATACCAGAATGGATGGATCCCCATAACTTGAATGGACGCTTACAATACATCACATTGAAAGCAGCAGACGGCCACAATCTTCCGCAAAACCCGTTTATCATCGGGAGATCTGTGGAAAAAACGGAAAAAATTGAAGGATTCTACGAGACGAAGAACAACTGGTATGTCATCAAATCAAGAAACAAAAAACAGATTAGCGAACTGGAAAAGTTGACAAATTTGACCGATGGTACGCCGATCGTTATCGGACGCCATCCGAGTTTGAACCAGCGAAAATGTGTAGTTACATGTCGGGAAGTGGACCAAATGAACGAGAAAGATCTTCTTACTGAGTTGTCGTCGCAAAATGTAATCGACGTACGAAGGATCACAAAAAAAACTCCCAGTTCAGTTGTTGGAACTTCCACATTGATTTTGGCCATAAACGGGACGGTAATACCGGAGTTTTTTTAACTTTTTTAACGGATTCCTCCGAGTACGGACTAGATTATATTATCCGTTGCCATTGCTTTGCAGAAATTGCTTAAAGTACGGGCACACCAAAAAAAGTGCGAGAGTCCCCTCTCGTGCACCAAATGCAGTTCTTCAAATCACGACAGTCAATCCTGTAAGAATCATCCGTTTTGCGGAAACTGCCAGAAAGAAGGTCACTCTCCGATTAATAGATCATGTCCAATCTGGATTGCCGAAACTACAGCAATTAAAATCAGTACCGAACGTAATATGCCGATTGCAGCTGCCCGTAAATTGATTCAACAAACCAGCAGCCCAACAACATTGGCCAATGTAGTCAAGGTCGACAAAAACCAACCGAGTTCAGTAGACAATAGACAAGCGCCACCACTAACCGAAACCAAACAGAAGGAAGAAAAAACACAGCAGCAGCAGCCAACACAACAGAAGCGTACTAATCAACCAACTACTCACCTCAAACCAGCCTCTCCTCCTCGGAAACGGATAACTCCTCAACCCTCACCGGCACAATCATCGGATGAGGCAGATGACCGCGGAAACGCAAAAGGATCCCCCAGTACCCTACCAAGGGAACAGTTAATTTTAAAATCCCCCATTCCTTCCCAACGCTCTCTTCCCTCTCCTTACCCCTTGCAACCTCCCCCTAGTCTTAAGAAAACCCCTGACCCTCGGCCCACTAAAACTTATACCAAAAAGTAAATGGCCTAATAAACTTTAATTATAAAAAAAAATCATTTATTTTTATCATTTTTGTATATTGTTAAAAAATTTTAATAATGTAGAGAAATGAATCCAACTGTGTTAGATGAAATTTCAGGGACTAGACGTGTGTTCAAGTCCTAACGGGAGACAAGACGAATTTTTTTCGTATGTTTTTCAACATCAATTTTCTCTTATCTAGTCCCTGAAATTTCATCTAACACAGTTGGATTCATTTCTCTACAAAAAAAAAGTTTCGCTGACTGAATGTTTGAGTCAAGACCCATCTCTGGGTCGCAGTTTAAAAATATTTTGAATAATTTTTGGTTTTGTTTTTAAAATTAATTTACATTTAACTCTTCAAGCACTAAGCAAGAGCAAGAGCATACACTGCACGTACAGTAGTCCAGAAATGAAATTCAGCGGGATGTCTTAGATGTCTTAGAAAAATTTAACAACAACAAAAGGCCATTTTGAATTAAATAATTTAACATGATAATATTAAAATTGGACGGTCCATAATATGTAATTAAAAATTACAAATTCTTGATTTATTGTTCGTCGGAAATTATTGTGGGTGTTATTTGACAAATTTAGTTTCATGATTTCTATATATTGAATGAGAATCCCCCTTTCTTTGATGGGAGGGGCTTTTGTATACTATGAATTGTCCTTAAATGCAAATGTTTACAGTTTCAAAAAACTTGATGAGAACCACTTGTCAATTGATTGAATAAAAATGAATTTCATCGTTTTTTCAGTATTACGTATAGGAGCCCTTCCTTCCCTAGATAAGAGAGACTTAAACCCTCACTGGAACAACTGAGTTCCCGAGTTCTTGAAGAACACAGATACAATATTCCATCTATTTTTCTAGAAATTTTGGCGATTGTGGTTTGACTTTCTTTTCTGAAATCGGCGCTGCAGTCTATTTTCGAAATGATGATTATTTTATTTCATCCAACGTTTCGAGACTAGGTTGGTCTCATCCTCAGGGAAAACTACAAGGTTGTACATATTTTGTTGAGTTAATGGATTTGAGCATAATCTGTTTTGTCCTACTTACAATATAGTCATCTTTATGTGGCTTCTGTGAAGACTAATGTCTGGCACAGTTGTAGATTTTCCTGCTCGAACTGTTAGATTTTGTTAATTGATATTTCTATAATGTTATTTCTAAACTAATCTTACCAATAATAGAAAATTATGATAAATTTAAAACTATCTCACAGAACTTTTCAACGGTGATTTTGAAAGACAACAAACGGCTTTTTCAAATTGAAGTGTTGCTTGCGTTTGTCAGTTGGGTATCTGTTTGATTGTTGTCTGTTGTTTGTGTTGGAGGGAGAGAATCTGTGTTTTTAACAATTTTCGGGAGAGATTTTGTTTTATAATTGTGTTTCTTCAGGTTGTTTAGTATGTTAGCGTACATTGCATTAAGATTGTTGGTATCTGTTTTTTAATTGACTGTGTTCGGATTATTGAATATGTGGCACATTTCTAGGAACTTTAAAGTATGTGTGTTGAAACTGCTATCGAGAATTTTTGTCTGTGTTATGTTGAACCTATGTCCCGTCTCCAGACAGTGGTCGATAAGAGCTGTGGTGTCCATTTCCTTTGGTGCTGCATTCGTAATGATATGTTGATGTTGATGTTGTTGGTCGTTTGTTCCATTGGTTTTGCGTTTCTTCTTGATGTATTGGTCGATCAGCTTGATGTTACTTTTATGGCCTGAAAGTCTTTGATCCAGGGTGTTTTTGGTTTGTCCGATGTATGCACACGGACAATCGTTTTGACAAGGTATTTCGTAGATGATGTTAGTTTTTTCCCCATTTGGTTTTGGATCTTTGATTTGGCTGAACAGTTGGCCGACTGTTATAATTTGTCTCGTGGCGATTTTGGTGGACGGAAAATCTTTCACGAAACTTTTGATAAGTTTGTCAGACAGATGGGGCACGTATGGGATGGATCTGTAGGTGCATTCATCTGTTGTTTGTTGGTTGGTGATATCTGTGGTGGCATTCTGGGTGATTGTTGGTTGGTCGGTGTTTTGGGCTATTGGTGGAGATGAGCTGGGTTGTTTTTTTGGCGACTGAGTTTGGTGGCGTTTTTTATGCAGGTTTAAAAGTCTGTTGATTAATGTTCTGGGATAGTTGTTTCTATTTTGGTGCGAGTGGATTGTCTGTGCTATGTCTTGGCTATGGTTGTTGCTGGTTAGGTATGATACTCTGCCTATGAAGTTGTTGGCTACATTAATTTTGTGCTGATTTTCTTTAGTCTAGTATTACAAATATTTTTGATCAAATATCACCCTGAAAAGATATCACGAAAAAACTGTTTTTTAGGACCATCCTGTGGTAATTTTAAGAATCTCAATTCAGCGATTCACTTAAACACGTCTGTCGCTCACAAGAATAGATCAATGACTGACTTTTTTTTTGTTTGTTTGTCAAGTGTTGCCAAAATAGCAAATGTTGTCTTAGAAATTTATTTTGTTTTTTTTTATCTTCAGTGTTGCTAAATACAACTATTATTTTATTTTATTCTTAATTAAATTTGATTTATTTTCTGTATATCCTCCATCTCATCCGTACACATCCAAACCGGACAAAAACAAATTGCCATAAAACTTTTATTTCAAGATAAAGATGTTTAATGTCTTCGACAAAGTTTCATGAATTATTAAGATCTACAATACTGTAGAACAATGTAGGCCTCTTTCTCATCACAGTTCGAAAATAATTTTCATACCCTAGAAACTTTTTGAACCACCCTAAAATTGTTTCATTCATAATGACCGCCATTAGTTGCTGTAAAAGTTCGTCTAAAACATTTAATGCATCAAACTTAAGGGAAAGACGCAAATAATTGTTTTCATCAAAATTTCAATTCTGTTTCACTGTGCACTAGTGAAAAAAGGACCCAAATCGGGGAAATTTCAGGTGTTCGTTCCTCAAATATATCTACATGTTAATGTTGAAAATTAATGTTTGTCTTTCTGTCTGTCTGATTCCTATACACTCGAAAATTATTGAACCGATCAATGTGATATTGGTTATATGATAGTTTTAGGAGTCGGAGATGGTTTCTTTAATACTTTAAACCCGCTTCGAATTAAAAGCGAAAGGGATCTCATACAAAATATCATGAAATGTATCATAAACCATACTGTTTTCAAGCGATTCCTACCATGTTTTCTACAAAAACAATTTTCAAATAATGAGGTGGTTTATCGTATTTTAAAAATTTGTAATCTGTTCAAATAATTTATTGTATTTAATCCTCTTGCCAATGATGAAAGGGAGGAAGGGGTCTTGCCATACATGTTTTTGCATAATACTTTAACTTATTAAACAAACGGAACCAAATTTGGAAGGGTCTTCGAATGCCACAAAGTTTTATTTGAAGGTTTGAGACCCCTCTCGATTCGATTGCGAAAATACTACCAGAACAAATTAAAAAAATGCAAATGTAATCATCAAATTAATACGTTAAAAACTGGCAGAGCCCAGTTTTCGAAAATGCGAAATCGAAAACGAACTTAAAATAAATAATAAATAAAGAGGAAGAGCAAATTGATGCTTCCAGATGAACTCAAAAGCTCGTTTGCCTTTTTACATAAATTTTAAGGGCTAGCTTGTACGTCTGTTCTCTGTGAAGATACGAAGAGGAGAAGGGGTCTTTTATACTTTTTTCCATAACTCAATAACTAAACAAGCAACCAAAATCAAAAAAATCTCCCACCTTCGATTGCGAGCAAGCAAATGGAACCATGTTGAGCAAAGGAAAATAATAGGATACCCTAGAACCCTCTTGCAGTGGGAAAATATCGAGAAGGGAGGGGGCTGCAATACATCCTTTACCGTACATCGAGAACAAATCGAGGAATGGTTATCAAATTTGGCATGGGATAGTATTTGCGTACGAGAAATTATTCTTTTGTAGTATGAGACCCCTCCCTCATTCCAATAAGAATATATAAAGTCCAGAATTGATCAAGCGAATAGAACCAAGAATGTCATGGGAGATTATAAATGTGTGCACGTGAAATCTTTCTATGATGGTTTGAACCATTCTTCAACATCTTCTAGGGAGAAGAAATGAGGCCTATAACATGGTTTGCTCTTGGATTTTATCGACTTTTTTCGGCGAGTTTTAATAAAAAAAAAACAATTTTTACCAGTTGTCCAGACGTTTCGAGCTACTATGGCTTTCGCTCCTCTTCAATAGACACTAAAATTATATTTTTCTTTAAACATACAAAGATAATTTTAATTTTTAATTGGAACCTACAAATTACTGGCCATCGTCTAAACTACTTTGTTTTTGGACAGTTTGTTTTGTTTTTCGTTTACATTTGTTTGTCAGTGTTTGTGTTAATTTAGCAATAACAGGGTCGTAAGCAGTTTTAAAATTCAATGAATCCCTTTGTCTATTGACTACATTATCGTCGCCTCTTAACTTAATATAAAACGTTTCGGTTGTTATCCTGGCGTTGTATCCAGCAACTTTTTCCAAAATTTTGGTGTTTTCATCAAACAAATGTCCATTCTCAATACTATGTTGCGCTAAACCTGTGCTTATTTGTTTTGTAGATACAGTTGTTTTATGTTGTTTTATACGTTTTTCTAAAAACTAGCTAGTTTCACCGATGTATGATTTCCTACATTGTCCATAATATGGTTTGGAAAGATATTGAGGCGCGAATTTTTTTCTGTTTTAATTTAAATTTAGTTTCCTTTTTTTTTACTTTTTCTTGTTACGTCAAGAACAAGATGCACCTACATCAGAGAACCGAGTTTCGTACTTTTTACCCATTCATTTGGCATGAGAGGATGTTGGTATACGAAGAATTTACTTATATCATTCCAGTTGAAAGAGAGGGGGCTCCCACACATTTTTTTTAAATCAATCGAGAAATAATAAAGTGAATGAATCCAAATTTAACACCGATGAATATTTGGTTGTGAGAAATGTATCTAAAGGATGTTCGGATCAAAAAGTGATCAAACTAAATTGCGTGTAAATCGAATATTTGTTTAATAAAAAAAATCAAAGTACCTATCTTTTTGAAGTTCAATATGTATAAAAGACGTAAAAATACTCAGTTAATACTCGTTTGGGAAGCTAATTGTACCCGAGGCTTGTAAAGTGACCTTTTCGTTGCAGCCGGGATCGTCATCCAGGAAATTTACGTAAAAGAATGTCTTCAATAGCGTTTGCACCCTTTTCTGCAGAAACATGACTTGTCTGTGCTGTCTTGGCCGGATTTGGCATCCTGTCATTATAAAAAAAGCCATGGAGTGGTTTGCCGCTAACATCATTCAGGTTGTTTCCAAGGATAAGAACTCACCAGAACTTCTCTCAATCGAAAAATATATAAAAGTTAAGCCAACCGTGAGAAGACCCAAAAAACTGTAAGCAGCGAGAAGCAGTTCAAAACAAACTGGCGTTCTGCGCCAAAGAAAGTGGACAAGGTGACTGTACAACATCTGATGGCAGGCGCCAAACAAAAGTCTCACCTATTTGGACTAGGTCGACCGGAATCTTCGCTGAATATTTTTTAATGTATTTAATACATATTGAACTTCGAAAAGAAAGATACTTTGATATTTTTAAATAAATAAATAACCGGTTTACACGCAATTTAATTTGACCACTTTTTGATCCGAACACCGTTTGTTAAGAATCCCTGTCTTAATAAATGCAAGAGCTTCACATGTAGAAAATTTAAAAGAAAATGATGATTATCATTTTCTAGTACAAGATTGTTTTCATAAAAATCAAATTTAAAAAATCAATATTTAGAACCAACTTCATGAAATATGTGTTAATTTTATGATGATAATGTTTGGTGAAAGCATGTAGTTGGTAGAGTAAAGCTTTTTTCGTCACTCAAACATGTCATCGGGTGAACCTGTAAAAGGATTATATTTTAATACGATCCATCAACACCTCCTTCATCCACCGTGTTGGAACATGAGAGCTGCTGAAAGTTTGCCACAGATTTTAACAGAAAAAACTTGACGGTTCAGGGCAGGCCAGGATAAGGCAACAAGCAGCTGATGGATGTTTGCTTTGACAAACGCCTGGTCGAATTGCGCACGACAAATCGAAGCATCAAAGGAAATGCTTTCACTAACAGCCAGGGCGAACTTTGGCCGGGGTGTCAAGTGACATTCCGCTGACAAGTCACGAAACGTGATCCGGCTGCTGCTGCTGGTCGTTCGTTCGTGATGGGAACGAAAATGGAGCCAATTTTGCTACCAGCAAAAAGTGGGGGAAGGCAGTATTGGATGATTTTTCAATGAAGTTCCTCATCCAGAAGGATTACGGGGGATTGTTGGGGATTTATGGCGTTTGACTTCGATATACTTGTCAATGTAAGTCAGATTTGAAGGTGAATCAAAAATGTTATCTTCTTAATTTTCTGGATACATTTATGCTAGTCTTTTATTTTTTTTTATCATAACATTTTTTAAATGTTTTTTTTATAATTTAAAGTTTGAATTTGAAGTTCACATAAAAATTAAAGGTAACAAGTTTGTCTCATCTTGTTTTATCAGTTTTCAAATGCGCACAATTTCTGTTCGATGAAATTTGCAAATCCATATTGCAAAACCACGATTGCGTGAATAATGGAATGTGAAATGCATTATTATTAGATTTGTTTTATTTTCTTGCTTATGCTGCAGTGTATCCATTATGGTTTCAACTTGATAGAACTTGGCTTTGAACAATTGAATGGGACAGGTATGTATCAAGCACATCACTGGAATTTGGATTTGATATTTGATAGGGTTGTTTTAAATTACGTCCAAATGCAGGCAATAAGTCATATTTAAATGCCACATAACTTGGGTTTGTTATTTTATTTCGGTTCCATTGAATAAAATTGTAACTTTTCTTGCTTTACTTAAATTTCCATAAATTGGAAATGTCAAAATATTTTTGAAACTTGCACCTAAAAACTAAAAATATTGTGAACTAAACTTTTTACACATTGCTTTAACATTAATTAGAAAAAATTTCTTTTTTCATTCATCTTGCTTCAAAATTTCCATTTTTTAATCCAACTGCATGACGAAAACAAATCGGTAATTTTACTGCTTCTATTGAGTCTTCATTTTTTTTTTTAAATGTTACAACCTACATCAATTACTACCGTAAGATTTCAAGTAGTTACACTTTACTCAATTAGTATCTTAGAAATGCTAAAACTACCAACCTACAGAAGGTATGCTATGTATTGTTTATTGTTTATTGTTTATTGTTTATTGTTTATTGTTTATTGTTTATTGTTTATTGTTTATTGTTTATTGTTTATTGTTTATTGTTTATTGTTTATTGTTTATTGTTTATTGTTTATTGTTTATTGTTTATTGTTTATTGTTTATTGTTTATTGTTTATTGTTTATTGTTTATTGTTTATTGTTTATTGTTTATTGTTTATTGTTTATTGTTTATTGTTTATTGTTTATTGTTTATTGTTTATTGTTTATTGTTTATTGTTTATTGTTTATTGTTTATTGTTTATTGTTTATTGTTTATTGTTTATTGTTTATTGTTTATTGTTTATTGTTTATTGTTTATTGTTTATTGTTTATTGTTTATTGTTTATTGTTTATTGTTTATTGTTTATTGTTTATTGTTTATTGTTTATTGTTTATTGTTTATTGTTTATTGTTTATTGTTTATTGTTTATTGTTTATTGTTTATTGTTTATTGTTTATTGTTTATTGTTTATTGTTTATTGTTTATTGTTTATTGTTTATTGTTTATTGTTTATTGTTTATTGTTTATTGTTTATTGTTTATTGTTTATTGTTTATTGTTTATTGTTTATTGTTTATTGTTTATTGTTTATTGTTTATTGTTTATTGTTTATTGTTTATTGTTTATTGTTTATTGTTTATTGTTTATTGTTTATTGTTTATTGTTTATTGTTTATTGTTTATTGTTTATTGTTTATTGTTTATTGTTTATTGTTTATTGTTTATTGTTTATTGTTTATTGTTTATTGTTTATTGTTTATTGTTTATTGTTTATTGTTTATTGTTTATTGTTTATTGTTTATTGTTTATTGTTTATTGTTTATTGTTTATTGTTTATTGTTTATTGTTTATTGTTTATTGTTTATTGTTTATTGTTTATTGTTTATTGTTTATTGTTTATTGTTTATTGTTTATTGTTTATTGTTTATTGTTTATTGTTTATTGTTTATTGTTTATTGTTTATTGTTTATTGTTTATTGTTTATTGTTTATTGTTTATTGTTTATTGTTTATTGTTTATTGTTTATTGTTTATTGTTTATTGTTTATTGTTTATTGTTTATTGTTTATTGTTTATTGTTTATTGTTTATTGTTTATTGTTTATTGTTTATTGTTTATTGTTTATTGTTTATTGTTTATTGTTTATTGTTTATTGTTTATTGTTTATTGTTTATTGTTTATTGTTTATTGTTTATTGTTTATTGTTTATTGTTTATTGTTTATTGTTTATTGTTTATTGTTTATTGTTTATTGTTTATTGTTTATTGTTTATTGTTTATTGTTTATTGTTTATTGTTTATTGTTTATTGTTTATTGTTTATTGTTTATTGTTTATTGTTTATTGTTTATTGTTTATTGTTTATTGTTTATTGTTTATTGTTTATTGTTTATTGTTTATTGTTTATTGTTTATTGTTTATTGTTTATTGTTTATTGTTTATTGTTTATTGTTTATTGTTTATTGTTTATTGTTTATTGTTTATTGTTTATTGTTTATTGTTTATTGTTTATTGTTTATTGTTTATTGTTTATTGTTTATTGTTTATTGTTTATTGTTTATTGTTTATTGTTTATTGTTTATTGTTTATTGTTTATTGTTTATTGTTTATTGTTTATTGTTTATTGTTTATTGTTTATTGTTTATTGTTTATTGTTTATTGTTTATTGTTTATTGTTTATTGTTTATTGTTTATTGTTTATTGTTTATTGTTTATTGTTTATTGTTTATTGTTTATTGTTTATTGTTTATTGTTTATTGTTTATTGTTTATTGTTTATTGTTTATTGTTTATTGTTTATTGTTTATTGTTTATTGTTTATTGTTTATTGTTTATTGTTTATTGTTTATTGTTTATTGTTTATTGTTTATTGTTTATTGTTTATTGTTTATTGTTTATTGTTTATTGTTTATTGTTTATTGTTTATTGTTTATTGTTTATTGTTTATTGTTTATTGTTTATTGTTTATTGTTTATTGTTTATTGTTTATTGTTTATTGTTTATTGTTTATTGTTTATTGTTTATTGTTTATTGTTTATTGTTTATTGTTTATTGTTTATTGTTTATTGTTTATTGTTTATTGTTTATTGTTTATTGTTTATTGTTTATTGTTTATTGTTTATTGTTTATTGTTTATTGTTTATTGTTTATTGTTTATTGTTTATTGTTTATTGTTTATTGTTTATTGTTTATTGTTTATTGTTTATTGTTTATTGTTTATTGTTTATTGTTTATTGTTTATTGTTTATTGTTTATTGTTTATTGTTTATTGTTTATTGTTTATTGTTTATTGTTTATTGTTTATTGTTTATTGTTTATTGTTTATTGTTTATTGTTTATTGTTTATTGTTTATTGTTTATTGTTTATTGTTTATTGTTTATTGTTTATTGTTTATTGTTTATTGTTTATTGTTTATTGTTTATTGTTTATTGTTTATTGTTTATTGTTTATTGTTTATTGTTTATTGTTTATTGTTTATTGTTTATTGTTTATTGATCAGTTTTTATCTCATTCACATAATTATATCTCCTTTGTAGGTATTTCTCTTCATTTATAAATAGTTGCACTGAAATGCTTATCAGAAAGCAAAAATCGATATCTTTCTTCTTAACCAAAAAAATTATTCCGGATATGACCATGATCACTTATGCATTTGCCTTTGTGCACACGTAGTCCTGTTTAAATTATTCGACTTAGTATTTGCAGAAGCGTTATCATGCTCATTTCCAAACGGGGAAGTTTTTGATTACTATCTAATCATGCAGGCAAACACAACAAAATCCGCTGTTATCCACTCCGGATTTGTTCATATGGTGAACCATTGTTAAATTTTATCATCAAACATACATACAAACATGCAACATTCAGCTTCCGTTCGTTAATTTCCAATTTCCCTTGTTTTCTTCTCTCTCGATTTCAGCCAATTTTCGTTTTTCGTGAACGAGATCGGAGTGAACCTGCGGAACTCATCGAGTCGACATTATTTTCCAATCGATTCACTCCGCTTAATTTGCGGAATTGGCGATAATCCAAAGTTGATCCAAGAGAAGAGCCCCGGCTGGCAGGACCCAACCAACTGCTGACCTGGACCTGGTTCAGGTTTTCCGATTACTGACGCCGTGCTTTCATTTGTGTCACTTTCCGATTATCAGCCTTGTAGTGGATTAAACCGTGGAATTCCGAACTACCAACCCGGTCAACATTTTCACGAATCAAAGACACTGGTGAGCTGCGGTGAATTTGCTGACTTCACCGAATCCAAGGTTTCCACGATTGGCGACTACGAAGACCGGTTGGCGGGAAATTATTGATGATTACAGGGTACACAACAAAGTTCACAGAACTAACATTTGTACTATACGTTACATTCATACATGTGCCAATTAAACGCATCGCATACGGGGAAACAAACTCGCTACCTATATCATATTGCTAGGACTTTATTTGTACAGACGAAGAGGGGGAGCTCCAAATTGACAGGTCCAATTCCGGAAGTGACGGAAGGATTTCCCACCGTTCATTGTGCGCTGTTGTTTGAAATGCGAATTTCGTTAGTGACTGCAAATAATAGGTGAAACAAGCTATTCGAATCCGCGGAACTCCCTCGTTTTAAAACAACCACATAACAACTACTGGGCATATCGACAAAAAATACAGTTAAAATAGTGATTTTCCACCGATGAGCTCTTCTGTTGATCGAATAAAATAAAGTCCACAGAAAAAAAACAAGCTCCAGTTAAAACGTTAATTAAAAGCTCCGAAGGTTTATTTGGAGATTCGCTTTATCAAGCGGCATCGTTTTGTTTCATCAGCGCGCGTGTGGGGGAAGTTTGGATACTCGAGTGCTCAAATAATAATAATAACGATGAAACCGGATATGGCTGTTCCGTGTGGACGTTGCCGAGCTTCCAGCCGGATGATACCTCAGCAAGCAGGCCCGTTACAGCGGCGCGAAAGGAATTCGACAGTTGTGGCTTGGCTGTTGATCGGGATTTTTGCCGTTATTCCAGGTAGGTTCCGTTTTGTTGGTTCCGGACAATTCTAAATCAACTGAAAAATAAAATACACAAAAATAATTCATAGAAATTTATATAATCCATGAACACGGTAAAATCTACTTCATTCCAAATAATACTGTGCATTGTAATATGTATATTTTTCCTATTTGGGGATAAATTAACGAATGGAATGAAGAAAATAACTGATCCATATTTCCTTTAGAGGAGAATGGGGATACTTGATCCCGTTTTCACATTTGAATCATACCATTTTGGGAAAATTCAGCAACTAGCCATCTTTTGCATTTTCTGACGGAGTGTAATTTCAAGTTTGTAAGCTCCAAAAGTAAAAACGATACATGAACCCGTCGATGACCTAGATGCATTTTCGTGAAATGATCCTTAATTTAGGATGCCTTGAACCTTGGCAAAAATCTGGCCAAATCCAGAGATAAAAGATCCGTTGACTATTTTTCACCATATTAGTTCTCGTTTATCAGTTTGTAAGTACAAAATCGAATGTTGCTAAAATCGAACGGTTTTTTTTCTCATCTTGTTTTTCAGTTGTTTTTACAAAATAACTATTATTATTATCAAAAACCTTGGTTTTAGTTAGTTTCCGATCATTTGTAGTAATTTTTATATTTTTTCATAGTGTTTTTGATGTATTTAGCACTTTTCTTGTTTTGTTTCTAATGTTTGCTTTCTTTTGTCATATTTGCTGGTTTTGTCAATTTTCATCATTGTTTAGTTGTTTTTTTTTTGTCATATTCAGACTTTTGTTTGAATTTGTTTTTTTACTTTTTGTTTTTTTCATCTTTTTGTAATTTTTCAGTACTTTATCAAATTTTAAAAAAATCTTTGGTTTTTCTTGTTGCATTTTATCACCATTTCAGAACATAAAAACGTACTTTTGGTGTTTGTCTAAATTGGGCCTG
Organism: Uranotaenia lowii; assembly: GCF_029784155.1. Lineage (NCBI taxonomy): Eukaryota > Metazoa > Arthropoda > Insecta > Diptera > Culicidae > Uranotaenia > Uranotaenia lowii. The sequence continues at coordinate 123,588,005 of NC_073692.1, forward strand.
TTGTAACGAAAACTAAAAGGTAATGTTGATTCTAAAAACCGTTCGATTTTGGCACATGTGCCAAACTCGGATGTTGCCAAAATCGAATGTTGCCAAAATTGAATGTTGCCAAAAACGAACGGGGTCTGTATTAGACAAGGATGAATCTAAAACTTTGTCAACTACCCTAGAGTATTCAAGGTTCACGTATCCTGGCTGGAAAAACTCGGACAATTTTATGTTAAAACCGTGCAACATCCGGGTATTTGATCTCAAATCGACGACCAAAAACCCGGGCGCAAAATTTGTCAAAACCCAGATATTATTAAACAAAAATGAAGAAAAAAATTTAAAAAATATTTTTATCAAAACTCATTGACATTTTTATAAAATTAGTTCGTTTTGTAGGCGCAAATAAGAAATTTTACTACAGAATTTGTTTTTTTTTTTTTTTTCATAAATCCGGGTTTTTTTTCCAATGAATTCCCGGCAACTGGGCCAGGTCGGACTGTTCTTGAATTTTATATTTAATGTCACCCGGATAAAACCGGGCAATATGACAACGTTAATATAGAGTAATTGCATACTTTAAGGCACAGTTTTCTCGTAAACTATTGAACCGATTTGCGTGAAACTTGGCATATGAGGGGATAGGAGGCCGGGGAAGGTTCCTATAATATTTTGGGACCCCTCCCTCTTCCTGGAAGGAGGTAGAGTGTCTCTCATATAAAAGTATTAAGTCTTCATAACTCGAGAACTGGTCAAGCAAATCAAATCAAACTTGGCATGGATGGATACTTGGGTACGAAGATTTTTTCCAAAAATATTTGGTACACCTCCTTCCTCCCAATGGGGAGATAGGAAGAGGTTACATAACTGGAAGATTTTACATAACAGGAGAACTAATCAAGCTAATGGAACCAAATTTGACATGGGATGATAGTGGAATACGAGAAATAATTCTATGATCATTTTAGACCCCTCCCTCCTTCCAGTGGAGAAACAGGAAGGAAGGTGGCTTTCATACCTTTTTTATTGCATAACTTGAAAACTATTCGTGCAAATGGAACCAAATTTGGCTTGGAAGGGTATTTGGGTACGACAAATAGTTCTATGAATATTTGTTACCCCACCCTCCTCCTATTGAGAAGATGGAAAGTGGGGAGGGGGCTCCTCTGCAATTTTCAGCATTACGGGAAAACTTATCAATCAAATGGAACCACATTTGGCGTGGGAAGTTATTTAATTACAAGAAATGCTTCTATGATATTTTGAGCACCTTCCGTTCTTTCAATCGGAAAATCTTAATGGAGGAGGGTGCTCCTTTACAATTTTTTACATCACTCTGGAACGAGAACGAAATTTGGCTAGGGAGGGATTTAAGCACAAGGAATGTTTATTTGGAAGGAGAGAGGGATGAAGACGGGAAGGAGGGAGGGAGGCTTCTTTACAATTTGTCGAATAACTCGAGAACTAATCAAATAAATGGAAACAACTTTGGCATGAGAAAGCATTTGGATACGTAAAAAAGGTTATTTGCTTATTTGAGACTTCTTTCTCTTTCAATTGGGGATACAGTTAGGGAAGACGGGAGCTCACAAACGATAGTTTAGCATAAACCAAGAACTTATCTGACAAATGGAACCAAATATGATATGGAAACAACTCAGCAAACATTTAAGAGGTATATCGTAGGAACAACAGAATTATTCAAACATCTATACCAGATGAAGATATTGTATTAAACTTACCACAACAGCATATAGCTACTGGAGGCGATATATCTACAATGACAAGCCCCACAAAATGCAAAATAAACGATTTTAAGTAATTTGAGTAAAAGAAAAAAAATCCCAACCGAGATTTGAATTCCAATCCTCCGAGTTCGCAGTCCGGTATCTTACCACGATGCCAACTCATCAGTTGTTATGATCCACGCTAAAGCTCTATAGGTGAGATTTTCTTTTTACGAACCGGTCATAGGAAGAAAGGGAGAGATCGGATAGAGTTTAAATCAATGGACCATCCATTTATCGTAAATCAATTCACTCAAATCGAAAATGTCGAATTAGCAAATTCCCAACTTTTTGGAGACTTATTTACGAACTGACTAAACTGCTATCCGTCTTAACTATTTATTTTGTCGTAAATGAATGATTGAAAATCACTCAATACCTACTTATTTACGATGGTTGTTGAAAATGTCTTAATATTCGATTTAGATTATCATTTCTATTACGATTTCATGTTAGCTGGGAATCATACAATCGAGCAAATGGAACAGAATTTGGCATGGGAGTGTATTTCAATACACGGATTGTTTGATACTTCCAAGTAGGGGATAGGTTGGAAGAGGGGCTCCGATACAAAGTTTATACCATAACTCAACAACTAATTAATCAAACGAAACCAAATTTGGCATGAGAGGGTATTCGAGCAGAAGAAATGTTTTTCCGGTGGTTTAGCACCCCTTCCTTCATTCAGTGGAATGATAAAAAGTGGGAAGAGGGTCACTCATGAATTCTTTTTAATATTTCGATAACTAATCAAGAAAATGAAACCAAATTTGCAAGGAAGTTCATTTGTGTATGAGCAATATTTCAGATATAAATAGATATAAAGTGATGGAAGGGTAACAAATTTTTTGAATAACTTGAGAACTTGAAGAGAATGAAGCCATATATAAAATGGGATCGTATTTGTATACAAGAAGTGTTTTTCTGATGTTATGAGACCCCCCTTCCTTCCATTATGGATATAGTAATGAGAAAGAGGGTCATTTTCACAATTTGAATAATAATTCGAGAAAGAATATGAAAAATATTTAAGTGTCGCGTGACGTTATTTTTTTTACAAAAATTGTTTCTATGATAGTTTGAGATGCTCTCCGCATTAAAAAGGGACAGCGAAGATTCCACATAAAAAAATATTTTTACATAAGAAATCCAGAGTTATAAAAAGGATTAAAACACGAATTTAAAAAAAAATTGATTTTAAAATAAAAAAAAGTTGCAATTTTATTTTGAAAAACCATATTGAAAATATTGAAATTGAATCAAAAATTTAGTTCAAAAACATGAAAAGTTAAATAACCCTAGGTACCACAAACTTCAATAATTTGTGGAAGGTGTAGCAAAGCACACCGGCTCAGCTAGTGTAAATATAAAAATGGATATATGTCTTTCTATCTGTCTGTCCCCCATAGACTCGAAAACTACTGAACCGATTTGCGTGAAACCTAACAGATGGGGGTATTGGAGGCAAGGCAAGGTTCCTATAATAGTTAAGGACCCCTCCCTATCCCTGGAAGTTGAGAGGGGGTCTCCCAAATGAATGTAATAAATTTTCATAACTCGAAAGCTGATCACGCAAATGGAACCAAATTTGGGATGGGAGTGTAATTCGGTTCGAAGAATGCTTCTATGATTGTTTGATATCCCTCTCTCCTTCGGGGAATATGAAGCAGGGAGGAGGGCTCCCATACAATTTTTCGTAAAATTCGAGAATGAATCCGGCAAACGAAACCAAATTTGGCATACGAATTATATGGGTAGGAAGAATATTTAAAAGATGGTTTTTTAGGGATGATTCATCCCAGAGGATGAGAATCCCGTACAAAAAAAAAAAGAAAAAAAATGTCTGGGGCTCCTCCTCCTTTCCAGTGAAGATACAGATAAGGGGGAATTTCCCGTACAATTTGAGAAAAAATCCAGCAAATGGTACCAAATTTGGCTTGCGAAATTTATGGGTAGGAAGAATATTCAAAAGATGGTTTGAGACTCCTCCTCCTTTCCAGTGTGGTTATAGAAAAGAGGGGAGGCTCCGATACAGAACTAATCAAGCACGAAAAAGTTTCGTTATCTTATTTTGATCGCCGCTGGGATATATTTTTATCTAAGTTTGTGGCATATGGGCAAATTGAAAATCTAGTTAGAGAGCAATTAAGACAGACATGAAAATTGATAGGTGGAAAGGTCAAAGCTAGAGCGCTTTGGGTAAAGAAGAAGGTTTCTATAATAATTTGGGGCTCTACCTTTTTCTATTGGGGGAGATTTAAAGGGGGAGGAGGTCTTCCATATTATTTAATACATTTTTCAATAACTAATCATGCAAATTAATCCAAATTTCACAGCGGAAGGTATAAGGCTACGAGTCAAGTTTTTACGATGTTTGAGACCCATCTGTCCTTCCTCTGGGGGATAGAAGAGGGTAGAAGTCAACCTTTTATGCACTACTTGAAAACTAATGGAATAAAAAACAAAATTATCATGGAATCACATTCGAGTACGGAAAATTTTTGTTTTGTTTCGTTTTGAGACCCTTCCCGCTCTTTTATGGGAAGAGGGGAAGGAGCAAGGATGTTGTCATAAATTTTTTTTGGATCACTTGAGAACTCATTATTAAAATAATATAGCAGAGAGTATTTGAGTAGAATTTTTTTATGATTGTTTAAGGCTTCTTCCTCCTTTCACTGATCCTATAGTAAGGAGGAAGGGAGCTTCCATGTTTTATTATAACTCGAGTACTAATCCAGCAGATGGTTTCAGATTGGGGAAAGTATTTCAATACAAGCAATATTTCTAAATTGATTTGGTTCCCTTCACGGGATAGGAAAGAAAAAAAGAATTAAATTCAAGAGCTCATCAAATAAATTTTACAGGGGGGAATATGAGAGTACGAGAAATGATTCTATGTTTATTAAAAAAACCCTTTTCACCTTTCAGTGGGGGATAAGAGAGGGGAAAAGGAAATACGCATAATTTTTTGTGTAACTTGAGAACTTATCCAACAAATGGAACCAAATTTGAAAATAATAGTATTCGTATACGAAAAATGTTTCTCTTTTTTTATAGGAGAGATTCCATACAGTATATTTAGACCAAGGAATGGGGGAGGTTTTATTGCATAGCTTTCAAAACTTTTCAAGCTAAAGAAACCAAATTTTACATGAGTGGTATTTTGTAAGATTTAAGACCTTTTCTTCTTCCAGAGGAGCAACGGGAAGAAGGAAAGTAAGTATAGCTCGAAAACTTATCAAGCAAATGAAGCCATATGTGAAATTTGATGTTATTTGGTTACAAAAAATTTTGTAATAGCAGTTTGTGGACCCTCCCCGCATTGCAGGGGAGAAAGAAAAATTAAAACTAGTTCTTAATATCAAATTTAAAAACATTATTGAAAAACTATTTCAGATCCAGTTTAATAAAACACCTCAGATCTAATCTTATTTGTATTCCAATAATAATTGGATGTGAAAGCTCTCATTGTTAAGGTGTTAAAAATTTATTTATAATTTAATTATTTTCACGCTATTTATTGATTTCTATAAGGTGTTGCAAAGCACACAGGGTCAGCTAGTAATAAATAAATACTAACAATACGCCCTGTCCTATCAATATTGAATTTGCATAACATTTAACTCAGATTTTTTTTTTATTTTTCTTAGAATGTCACAATAAATTTTAATGAAATTCAACGCTTCAAAAAAACTTCTATCCTGAAATATCGTTGTTCAACGAAAACTCTTTTGACTTTTATGTAACGTATCTACAATTTTTCTGACTTGAACCGAAAAAAATGTCAATCATGTTTTTTCGAGTATTTATGCTAGTGACGTGAGAGAAATCATATAATCTATAGTGTATTTAAATAATTTTTTCTAAAATTAATCTAAGTTTAATCAAAATTTTAGCTAAAAAATCAAGAATGGTTTTATAGGAAGCCTTAAATGCTATTTTAAATCTAGTGATGTGTTTTGATAGAAAAGTAATAATCAAAAGCGATTTCTTACTGATTTTTATTCAATATTATCGTGATTTTGATCTAAAATGTCCGAATATTGCCTGAACATTGAGTTGAATTTTTTTTTAAATCAAATGACTGGATTTTTCCAGGTTTTAAGATAAAAGTGCCCGGATTTGCTCGGTCCTGAAACGTCCTTAAACCATTATGGCATCCTTTTAGTTGATAGAAAGATACCCAACTCATAAATTTTTTCAAATAAATTGTGATTTACCTAATTTTGAAGGAACATAAGCAACTGACTCAGTAAAAGTTCACACAGTTTTTAAGATGATCACATTAGGAAATGGCATTTTGGAAGCCTTGCTTTTCGTGGCTGATTTTGGAATTTTGCCAATCACCTTATTATCATCACTCGCCATGGTAATATTAAAATTGATTAGTTTGATCATTGAAAACTAAAAAACTCATAGAGACTTAAACATGACAACGTAAAGTTGATTTTAATGTTTATTTTTGTCCTTCATTCGATTAAACATTCAGATCTTGCCCAGATATTCAAGCTTAATAAACGCTTTGAAAAAATATAATCCTACCGGTTGCCGGGATTTCGTCGAAAAAAGTTCGTTTCTTGTTCCAATTTATACACTTTATTTGCCAAATCTTACAAAATACTCTAAATGAGTTATTATATTTTCTGATTTTTCAACTAAAAACTATTTTTGAGCAAGCTTAATTTAAAAAAAATCACAAACTGGTTTTAGAAGCCCCTAACACGATTTATAATAATTTGTTTCGATTAAACAATTTTAAAATAAAATCAAGAGCGTAGCATTGAAAGTTGGACTTTGAGTAATATTTGCAGTCGCAAAAAGCGGTAAGCGTGTGGCAAAATAATAAAACTAATTTGATTTGACATGTTGCACAAATCTCACATTCCACAGTTATGAAGTGCGCAGTCTGATTTCTGGCACAAAAGATTTTTGAGAGCAAAAATAAGTTATTTATAATGGGGATTTTCATTGCTGTATTTAAAAACAGTTAGTTGAGTTAAAATTTTCCATCGTGTGATAAAATTGCAATTCATATGATTCATTAAAACGGTGTTTACTGAACCACTGCACAGTGGTTCAAATCCACCAAAAGCTGGAAAAAGTCCATTTTTCAAGTCAGCGACAAACAAATTTTTTATATTGGAATCGAATCTCCAATATTCAAGGAACGTTACGATGTAACTAGATATTTTCTAGGACCTTTTAAATACCTTCCATGAAACAAACAAGAACGACAAATGAAACACAAGAATTAAAAATAGGATTTTTTTATTCTCAAACCAAAACAACTAAAAAACGCTTAAAAATCTTTAAAAATTTAAAATTGTCTATACCGAAGTGATACATTAAAATCTATTTCAAAACTTGGAGATGGAAAACGTCCTCAATATCATGAACTAATAAAGTTTTGCTTGATTTCGAATCCATACTTTGATGATAATAATTATTCGGATTACTCTATGTATTTTTCGAAACCAAAAATATAGCTTGCGCTGCCGATCGCCGTGGTAAATTATATAACTTTGTATAGGTGGAAACCTCATTAAAAACATATCTTGAAATCAGCTGCCAGTTTTTGCTATATTTTGAAAACGATGTCTTTGAGTGGAACGCAGTTCTCACTTCAAAAATGGATATTTTAAAGTTTTTATACAAAGTAAACCAAGCATTGTTTGCTTCGATATATATATATGCAACTTTACCATAAAACATCAGTTTTAGTATTGATACTTCTAACCTAGAGGAGTTTTAGAGCCCATTCTAATTAAAAAAAAATTTATAAATAATTAAAAAATATTCAATTTTCCAGTATAAAGCTCAAACTTCGTTTTGGTAATTAATGAAAAAAATGGCAAACTTTGAAAAAAAAAAAAATCAATTTATTATTTTTTCAACTTTCCACCTATAATCTTCGACAAAAAAGCATTTTATTGATTTTTTTCCAAATTTTTTTTTTTGATCCACTGTGCGCTGCTAACTTTGTATGGAAATTTCAAATTCTTACATTTTTACACCTCCCATATCTTTTTCCTGTTGTTTTTTGTTGCCAGAAATAGCAATAATTTTTTTTCAAGCGATCCATTCAGTCCTGAATTAGCGCAACAAGTTTTGATTTTGTATGGAAATTTGTATGGGAAAACAAAATTTTTCATTCAAAACTCGCCTAAGATGTACCGAAAGTTAAAAAAAAATCAACTTTGATTGAAAAATATTGCATGATTTTAGCAGTAAAATTCATGTAATCAAAGTACCAACCTTATTTGTACCCTAGAAAAATTTACCGATCTCATAAAAAAAAATTTAATTATTATTTTTTTTTTGATTTTCGCATTGTTGTCTGCTGATTTGAAAGCTGTGTAGCCGTAAGATGAAAATAAAAAATCTCAAAAAACTGCTTTGCATTGCCAAGGAGTTAATTGATTTATATAACCTTGGAAAAAAAATTTCAAGCAATTGTTTACAGCTCTAGCAAGCAAAATCTGACATTTTTAAATACTTTGCACTGGATTCAGATGTTTTATTTTGAAATGGTCATAACTTTTTTCATGAAATTCTTAGCTGCTTGTCATGTGAGCAAAAAATTAAGCTTAGGAATTGTCGAAAACAAAAATTAAAGACCGACTTCATTTCTAGCATATTTGAATTTTCTGGATGATTTAATGTGTAAAATTTCTTCTTCCGTACAAATGTCCATACAAATTTGAAACCGCTGCGCTAACTCAGGAATTTATCAAATCATTTCAAATTGTACACCTTTTGGTGACCCAAAAGGCATCGTAACATACGGGATAAAAAAGCATTTTTTGGAGCGGTCTACTATATACATTTATTAAGTGCTAAAGCTTTAAAGTTTTATCAAGATAGGATTCTCAAAATTAATTGTATAACTGTCTTTATTGTTAGAGATACTTCATTTTCCATAAAAATTCACCAACATTGACATTTTATGCCACCCTTTCCCGTGGTCAAAATTGTCTAAATTTTTACATGATAAATCCTGATTCAGTACAATAACAAAACTGTATCAGGCGTAGTTCATCGAATTTTTTTTTTGTTGTTTCAAGTTGAGTACATTATTGAAATCGAAAACACCCATTATGGTTTTGATGTGACACATTTTAATGATAGCCACTGAGAAGCAGTAGATTAGTTCAAGTCCAACTTGAAACTTTCAATTTGACACAATCATTGAAATTCTTGAAAAATCAAACGAATCCAACCCAATTCTCCAAATCATAAACTGGAATGCAATTTCTCCAAGCAAAAATAAGTTATCAGTGAAACGACGCTCTGCCCTCGTTTGAATCTTGAGAATGCAAATTTGTTTCCTCCTGAGTGCCATCATCTCGAAAACTAACGAAACCAGAAAGCGTAAAATGAAACAAACGCATAAACCATTATTAATACAAACTGAGTAATGGCACCAGGCAGGACAGGAGAAGCACCAGAAGTAGAAAACGAATAGGTGCCTACGTATTTAACGAACGGCCACTGCCGAGTTCTGGAGCTCCCGGCGCTTCCAGACACGCCAACAAGAAGCCTTGTCCAGGCTAATGTCTGTCCCGGGAATAAGCATTAGGTCCAGGCTGCCTGTGTATATCGGGAGGAACTCATTCTAAGGCCAGAAATACCGATCCAATTCAGCAGCTCAGACCAGGTATGTGTTTGCCTCCTATCTTGTGCAGGTCAGGTGCAAACGTGTTCGCTCATGTTGAGAACAACCCTGGGAACGCAACACATTTCAACACCTGCCTTGCACCAAACATTTCCGCTGTCCACCCACAACATGTTCCAATTGAGGAGCAAGAAGAAGAATCGTGCATAGAGAGTGCAATCCTACTCTATGGAGCCACCACTAACTGGGTTTTTGGCATGCACTTTCCTCTAGCTCTAGCTTATGTTGTGCCTACGTTTTGTTTCTCCATTCGCAAATTCGTATGTGAAGTTAGGTTTGCAACTTTGCAAATGATAATAATGCCATTCGAAAGCACCGAGCTACCCATTTCGAAACTCAGACTCCCAGTTCCGGATGCAGTGTAGGATTCAGGTTCTGGTGGGTGGCCACGAGGCCGGAAAATTGCTAAACCGTTTCGTTCCCACTCAGCAATGGCCTCTAGTCTAGTAGCTAGATAGACTAGCTATTCGGGATAGTTAGTCGCCAGGTAAGATAGAAATGGCCGTAGCAAGAGGCAATCCTTTACAGGTGAATAGCATTATTAAGGGGTTAGGTGAACTACTTTCCCCTAATGGAGACGATCTAATAGTGAACGGATCTATTTCACTTGGCTTTGGAATATGACGGTTGGATAAGAGCCTTGAATGTGACGTTTTGATTGGTAAGAAGACAAAAATTGCCAAAATAATTATATGTAACTTCATTAAATATGGTGAAATGGATCATTGTGCTTGAACTTTCTTACTTATATGAAAAATTTACTTGACGTTAGTTATGTTTGTTAATTAGTTTATCGGCCTTATCGGTGAAAGTATTTAAGATGGCCCTTAGAAGTATAAGTGCATAAAACCTAATATCAAAAAACCACGCCTTTTAATTGTTGTGTTTGGTCATTTCAAATACATTTTCCGAAAATTTACATTTTCTTTCGAATGTAACTGTACGTAAATAAAATTCTAAAAATCACAATTTTTGCACTTTTACCAGCTCTGAGGACCTCAAATATACTCAACATTTTTTGGTACAGCAATCAAATAAGAAGGCCATTAAACAAAAATTTACGTTTAAAACTAATATTTTATAAAATGTTTTATTTACTTTAATCAATTTTTTTTGTATATTTTAAATCTGATACCAAGTTCTGAAAGTTCAGATCTTTGGAACCCTTTAGTATTTGAACCTACCCAAACCAGCTGTATTATGCACTCCAGATTTCCTTATTTTATCTAAGAAACAGTTCCTGATTAATCCATCAGGGGTAGAAAAGGGTAGGGGTAGGGGAACGCAGTTCAAAATTTTCAAGAGTGGCCCCTATTTTTTTTTTTTTCATTTTAGTTAAGGATATATCTGAATCAGTTGATGAAAAAAAATGTTTATAAAAAACCGTGACTGCCGGTATTTCCATGGACCTAAGCGATTTTTGTTTTTCAAGGCTGTGTAAAAAATTCAAATGAATGATTCAAAGGTCGCAAACCCACCATTAGTTAGGATTTTTTATGTACTTTAATGAAAAAAAAAATGTAGTTGATGAAATACACGAAAAAAGTTTGGAAAAATGCATGTGTTTCGTGCACATAATTCCGTTCACTGCTTTTAGTTCCGTACACTTTTGCACCTAATTTCGTGCACTCTGAACTTTGTTATTTATCTACAGTTTGTGTTGATTAAATAAATGCGATGACTTTCCAGCTATAATAAACCTGGTAATAAATCTTGTTACACCCCAGCCCCTCCCTATTAAATACTTTCGTACTAATTAGTGAATGACCCCGAAGAAAAATAAAGTAAACAAAGTATTGCGGACTCAACTTTGCATTAACGCTTTGCAACACCAGAAAGTGACGTTTCAACCGTAGATTGCTGGCGTTTTTATTTTTCTGGGGCTGTGTAAAGCATAAAATGCTATAGGTATTTGAAAGCTTGCGTAAGTTCAATGTCTACACGATAGCATAAAATTATGTTGGATATAAATGATTTTTCGCATAGAAAAAACATTTTATCAGGAAAATGCACGGAATTATGTGCTGCACGGAATAACCCGCAGTCACAGTACTGAAAACAAGCTTTATTTCTGCTTAATGAAATGTAAAAATTATTCAAACTCGAGGGTTCAATGATGATCAAATTTTCATCCTCACAATAAAGTTTCAGTTAAAAAAGTCGAAGTCAAAATTAAAATCAGAATGCTCCTTTGGAAATATATTTATGAATCAAAAAAATACAATTCAGATTTTAGGTCTCAAACTATTGTGCAGAATAATCATTTTTAATCCAAGTGGCTTAAGAATTCAAAATTTGATAAAATCTCACTTAAAATTCCTAAAAGGAATCAAAAATTGGTCCTGGAAGATTCAATATCTAAAATAGTACTATAAGTTTATAACAGTTTTCTTTAAAAAAAACAGTATTGAAGAGGAAAATCTCACCTTAGTTCGAAGAATTGATTTAAATTACATATTATTAATAAAGAATTTTAAAGGATAGAAAAATTTAAAGAACAGTGAAGATTTTTTATTACTCGAAATCAACAATTGAATATATAGAACAAAAGTCCAATACCAGAATTCAAATCAAATTCAGTCAAAGGATAAAAATGCAATGAAAATGTGCAATTTCCACTTCATAGTAAGCGAATCACCCCATACGCGAGCGAGACACACGCGACTTGCTTGGCCGAAAGCTGATCCACGAAAGAGGGCAGCGTTGCTCGCCTCGCGTGTACGTGCAGCAGAGGGTGAGAATCGGGTTGAACTCCGACAAAGGCGACACACTCAACAGTGGTCAAGGCAGTGGGCGTGTGGCTAACAGATCGGTCCCACACATCCTCCTTCTTCTCTAAAAGAAAAAAAATCAACAAGATATGTTCCTTTTCTTTATTGTTTTGTAGTTCACATTCGAAGCATGTTTTATCCGTCTGGTCAACGGGAGATGGCTCGGCATTTAAATTTCCCTTATTTTAAATATTGCTATAAGGACTTTTTTTTTTTACTAAAATCTTTATTGTACGTGCATCTTAAACTACATTACATATTTTCCCATAATTTCTTGTTGATTGATTTTCACGTTTGTTAAGGAATGAATATAAACTAAATTTTTCGTAATGGTTCATGTTATTTCATTTTCACTACAAGCCATATTCAATTAGCAGCCCTGTCACTGATGTCTGCGACTAAACAATGTGACACTTCTACTTGGAATGCAACATATCGGAGAACGTGTTGCACGACAGCCTTTTATCTTAATTGAACAATAGATTCTATAAATAACAATAGTATGCAGACATAACCTTATTTACTTACTAACTGCTCGAACTGCTTTCACGTGTTTATTTTTTGGTTTTGAGGTTATGATTTCCAAAACTGGTTTGATTTCCTTGCGAGATTTTGAACGTCTACTTGCAATCGTTCTAGGACCGTCTTCATCAGTGGTAGTTTCAGAGCCTGGAGATAGCTGTCGTTTGGTGATTGTTTTGCATGTTTGCTCCTCCACATCCATTTGATCCGTCTTCTTCTTGGCATTTCCTTCCATGTTGTCAGCAATCACAGGGACCAATTTGGATTGTGGTGTTTCTTTGTCTCCGTTAGGTATCCCAATTTGAACAGCATCTGCATAGCTAACAGGAGCATCTTGCGCCTTCTGAAATGCAGACACCGATTCCAGCTGTTCTTTAACCGGGACTACTGCTTCACCTTCACGAGAACTCTTTCGGAATCTGTTTTGTTCACATGACGCTTTCAGGTGACCTTCCTCTTTACACAGGAAACACTTCTGCTTCAGACCCTCATAAAAGATTCTTCCTCGTCGGTTAAGGAAGAAAAGCGAGGCCGGTATTTCCTTTTTCATCTCAATGTGAACACCCCTTACTCCGGTGAAAAAATCAAGTTCCAGTTCAGCAGGAAACTTTTCTCGGATTAACCTTTTAACGATTCCGTATTTCCCAATAACGACGGCAATATCGGAATCCGAGATTTCCGGTGGCAGATCGAAGATCCGCACGTATTTCGAGATGCCTCCCACGACTGACATCTTTATCTCCACACTTTCACTATTTGAGTACTGAAATTGAAGGGAAGCTGGGTTTTGCCCAAGAGCAGCCTTCATAGCATCCTCTGTTCGAAACTTGATAAAAATCGATTTTTCATCGGCAATTTTGTACGATGATTCCATCGTAGCCTTGTCCGCATTAAAACTTTTCACGAACCTGGCTACTTCAACAATTGAAGGTCCTGGAGCGTCATCGGGAAAACGGAAAGAAATCGTGTTTCTCACTAGTCCGTCAGCCATCTTGGCCAAGAAACGATTTAACACAATAATGAAGCGCGACAGAAGATATCGATTATAACTACTGATCGAAAAACACGTCCATACGTCACGAAGTCTGCTCGTCAACTGAACTTAAATCACTTCTAGTAAAAGTAGTTTCTCCATTTCTTAAAATGATTATTATTTACTAATCACCCGCTTTTCTACAAATAGCGATGTTTTTGGCGTGTTTTTTTTTTATTTGAATATCAGACTGTTTCAATTCTAATTAGAACATGTCAACAATCTGGGGGTTATCCTCCTCCCAAGACTTCAGTTAAAGTTCAATATTTACATCAACTGTTATGCATACTTTCAAAAAGTTTAATGCCTTAACGTTTCTAGTGAAGCCTTTTGATAGTTCAATCTGCAAATATGCTTCTACTAACAAAACGACATCAACGACATCAAACAAAAAAGTGAGCTTCACTTTTTTTTAAGATCCAGCAAGTAATGGAAGCATAGTCCAGAGCAGGGATGTCAACCTTCCAGATTTTGTCTGGATCTTCCAGACTTTTTGACCTCCGGCCAGACTTTTTTTTTGGTATCCAGACTTCCAGATTTTTAGTATTTCTTCCAGACAATTCCAGACATTTTTTGATTGACAAAGTTTTTTTTTTATTTTAATCTGTTTTGGCGTCATTGACTACTTTAACTGACTGGGGTGGAGTAGAATTGTTCGAGCTCACTTCGCTCTAATCAACAGCCCAGTATTTTTTCCCCCACTGAATGACTCTGACCAAGTTTGAATCATAATTGTTCGAATTCAGACGAAAACTGTCTTCTATTTTGACATTACTCGGTCCGAACGTGCATACTGGGAGAATTTGGAATCATTTCGCCCCGAACTTATTTCATCACTGGGCTGTGTGAAAAAGCATATCCAAATACAATGCGACCAGCCGGTGGCCATGTGTCATTCTTTTCTTGGTGTTTCCGTGGCATAAAAACACGCGTTCTTGCGTCCCGTTCTCGAAAAGTGACTGGTTTTTCGGATATTTCCCAAGTTTGAGACAGAAAAAGAGCGGTTTCGAAATGGTAAGGTTTGCAAGAAATTTTGTAATATGCCAGAGCTTATTTATTATTTCAATCTGAAACCTGAGACTGAAATGAAAAGACTGATATGATTTCTAAGCCAGAATCCGAAAAACTCAGGAAAAATTGTTTAATGGGCGTATTTCCCAACTCGAATCAGTTACTACAAAAACTCTGTAATCAATTTACATTTGTTTCTAGTATAAACATCTTATTGATCGATTTCTTAAAATATCTTTAACTTTTTCAATTTCTCCTCCGAGGAAAAATTTTAAACCCATTTTTTAACCTGAATGTTTAGCATTACTTAATAGGGAGGTTTTAACAATGAAAAAAGGTTTTTCAATATTACCAATCTAGATATGACTGTATGCAATCAGAAATGAACAAAATCTTTAACTTAATTTTTTTTTTCAATTTGGATCCCGATCACTTTTAATTTATAATCCATATAGTTTTAAAACAATGAATCTGCGATCTGAAATAAGAATTTATAAATGAACCTGGATTCCGGAATATGAATTGCTAAGCAGGTGGTTTATATTCTGAACTTTAAATTTTTGATATAACGTATTATTTTAAAATTTTAGTATCGAAATAAGCTTCTCAACACCTGGGTAGGGAAGATAGAAATTCGCTACATCATTTTTCAGAGCCAAACATTAAGATAGTGATTGATGTGTTCCGTTTTCAAGGATTTGTGATGTGCATTACCAACCAAAGGCATTCATATTTTTGAAAAATAATTTATTTTGGTAGAGATTAACTCAATAACTGGATAGAGCTGTTGAAACTTTGTATTTTAGAACCGACAAAAGCTCAAAGTGATATCATTTTTTTGATTTCCTAAAAGGAATGATAAAGCTCAATACAATAACCCAAATAAAATAAAAGAATCAATTTTTGAACTGGTCATTGAAATGTTCAGAAAAATTTGATGTTCAGCCTTTTTTTCCCCCGACTAGCTCAACACTACAGACATTTATACCCATTTCCAGACATTTTGGCCCAATTGTTCCAGACATTTTTTGAAAATAGGTGGCAACCCTGGTCCAGAGTCCAGACGACCCAAAAATTTGCTGATACACTAAACGCTTAGACACGAGATAGCATATCGTGCTTCACATATAAAACACCCCACTATTACCTGATGATCCATCATACGATTATTTTCCTCATAAAATCTCAAAATTTGAATCAACACAAAAGCAATAATCGAAGACCCTATAAAACTATACTTTAGTAGGTTAAGGTAATATTCACCTGATGATAACAACTTTTAACCCTGACATGCCCTGACCCTGACATGACGGTTGCCGGGTCCCTTATAAATTACAACATAAGATCATTTATTTTATATAGTCATCCAGTTAGTCAAATGTCCTGCTTCCATTCATTTTCATTTATTCATGTCTTTAGATAACAGTATGGAAATTTGTATATTTTAAACTGAAGCTTCACATGTACTACATAAGAGTTTTACCTGATTTTCAGAACATTGGACGGTGAAATTCAGAATCTCAACGAATCCATCAAAATGGTGCAGACAACGAAGATATGACCCGACCGTTAAACCTGATAAAGTTTAATTGACTGTTAATTTTCCCGGCCTTTTTTTTAACTCTTTTCTAATCTTCACAGAGAAATCAAAAATGCATAAGTTGTATCAACATCAGTAAGCTGATCTTCAGTGTAATCGTTCAGTGTCCGCTTGTGCATATGAGACATTCTGTCATGTTGGATGGTGGAACGATGGAGATGGAAGCGAAAAAGCTACAGTTTCACACTCAAATGTTCTGTTTAAAGTTAGATTTTAACAAACTCTCACTCGCGCCTATGCTTAACCGTCACTCAAACTCGTTGGCGATTCCATCGCCTGAAGGAGTAGATAACTCCGACATGATAAACAATCTTCGTGCTCCCGATGCACAAATTTTGCATGTGTGCGTAATCGCAAAACGAGAAAGAAAACTCAGGCTGATGTCATACTGAGGCGCTCAGCGTTGGCCTGCTTTACCACACTTTGCTACTGCTTCCATTTTACCTCCGTTGAAAACGCTTCAAGTAGACCGAGTAAACGTATTGAAAACTTAGAAGAATCCAAACAAAATCTTTAGTGCGCTCTACTTTGCATGGTCTATCTTTTAATCAAAAATCTTCTTAAGTGCAATACAAAGTTTATCAAGCGGACTTTTAGTATTCTCTCTTCCTTTTTCCTTTTATTTAATTTTTTTTTAAATGAGCATACAAAAACTAGCATAAATCATTCTTCCTTTTAGTACATATTCATTTATTTTTCCATTCGTATAATTATAAGTTCGCAATCTTCTTAGCGGTTAAGCTTGTTTGATATATATCGGTTTCTTTGATTTGTTTTTCGTGTTTAGTTTACATTTCTACACACTTAACTCATTACTTTATATTTCCCTCTTATCGTTCTGTATATTATTATAAATTCGTTCTTTTTATTCGATTTTTATTCCGAAAACATAAGAAAACTAGCATTTTCAACTGTGTGCTTTTCATAATCTTTATCAATCAGACAATCAACATGCTTTCCTAATCATGGATAAGCGGACGCTGAACGCCCGAAATTTTATTATTAAGTAGTCGCCGAAATTTTATTATTAAGTAGTCTACCGGAATGCTTTATTCTAATTATTGACAAATGACCTATTAATGCATTTGTTACTTATGAAGTTTTGAGATAGAATCTCATATAGCTTTTCCCTTCAAGCACACGTTTACGCATTTTTGACAAGCGGACTCTCAACGCACTTGGTTTCTTTTTACATTCTATAGCGAACACTTTTTTCCTTTAATTTTCTCAGCGGACTTTCGCCACTATCCGAATTGATGCCAAGCCTTCAACGCATTTGCCGCTTATATTTTTCCTAATCGTACGCTCGTCTTTCCGTTTTCAGTTCATGCCAAGCGGACTCTCAACGCACTTGCATGTTTTCAGTTTTCCCGGTGGACTCTCGTCTCGCCATTAAGTCAATTGATGCCAAGCGGACTCTCAACGCGCCTGCATCTTTTATTTTGCTTTTCCGGCGGACTCTCGTCTCGCTATTTTTCAACTGATGCCAAGCGGACTCTTAACGCGCTTGCATCTTAGAATTTTCCCGGCGGACTCTCGTCTCGCCATTTTTCGATTTGATGCCAAGCGGACTCTCGACGCGCTTGCATCTTAATTTAGTTCTTCCGGCGGATTCTAGTCTCGCCGATTGCCTCCACCAAGCGGACTCCCAGCACGCTTGTTTCACCATATTTCTTCAATACACTTCTACTGCACTTCACTTTTTTGTCAACAACTTTTACTTTGAGAAATAAAAACTAACAAAATGAAGCTCGCGTGGGGTGATTCACTACTTAAGCAACTAAAATTAGGTCCAAAATTCACTGTAACGGTCGCCAATGTGCAACTTCCACTTCATAGTAAGCGAATCACCCCATACGCGAGCGAGACACACGCGACTTGCTTGGCCGAAAGCTGATCCACGAAAGGGGGCAGCGTTGCTCGCCTCGCGTGTACGTGCAGCAGAGGGTGAGAATCAGGTTGAACTCCGACAAAGGCGACACACTCAACAGTGGTCAAGGCAGTGTGCGTGTGGCTAACAGATCGGTCCCACACAGAAAACATAAAAAATTCACCAATGCAGAGTTTCATTATAATTTTTAATGGCATGTGCGGCGGAATGAAAACTAGAGAGAGAATTTATTTTATAGAATTTGAAAGAAAGGTGGATAGACAGGCATTAGTGCGCCACTAGGAGAAAGCTTGATAGGTGTTGAAATTTTAGGCTAGAGGGCATGTTGATGAAAAGCTCCCATGAATTGCTCCCGCCTTTGCTCTGCATTAGCTAACTATACATGAGAAACCCAGATAGAGAATTCCCATGTATAGCGAGCCCAATGGTTTGAGAGCGTGTTTTTACGCACACTTCAAACGAGCAAAAACGTAGCAACCCATGGGCCTACTGAGCTTTCCTTATGCGAGAACAGTTCTATCGACGTTGCCATTATTTCAGATTCGCTGCGAATAGTTGCTACTTGTCGATTTTTTCGCATTTTCACATTTTATCTATTCCGCGTTCTAACTTTTTGGCCAAGTGTCAATTTTTTGAACCGTATTTTTCTTGTTGTATTTTTTCTTTTTGCCAATGATTGTTTGCTATATGATTTTAATCGCCGTAATTTGTATGATTATAATTTTTAATGGCATGTGCGGCGGAATGAAAACTAGAGAGAGAATTTATTTAAATTCTCTCTCTAGTTTTCATTCCGCCGCACATGCCATTAAAAATTATAATCATACAAATTACGGCGATTAAAATCATATAGCAAACAATCATTGGCAAAAAGAAAAAATACAACAAGAAAAATACGGTTCAAAAAATTGACACTTGGCCAAAAAGTTAGAACGCGGAATAGATAAAATGTGAAAATGCGAAAAAATCGACAAGTAGCAACTATTCGCAGCGAATCTGAAATAATGGCAACGTCGATAGAACTGTTCTCGCATAAGGAAAGCTCAGTAGGCCCATGGGTTGCTACGTTTTTGCTCGTTTGAAGTGTGCGTAAAAACACGCTCTCAAACCATTGGGCTCGCTATACATGGGAATTCTCTATCTGGGTTTCTCATGTATAGTTAGCTAATGCAGAGCAAAGGCGGGAGCAATTCATGGGAGCTTTTCATCAACATGCCCTCTAGCCTAAAATTTCAACACCTATCAAGCTTTCTCCTAGTGGCGCACTAATGCCTGTCTATCCACCTTTCTTTCAAATTCTATAAAATAAATTCTCTCTCTAGTTTTCATTCCGCCGCACATGCCATTAAAAATTATAATCATACAAATTACGGCGATTAAAATCATATAGCAATGCAGAGTTTCAGAAAAAAATCCAGTACCAGAGGTTCAGTCATTCAGATAAGAAATTCAAATCAATCTTACAAAAATTAAAACTCTCTTTAGAAAATGAATGGATACTTTTAATTAAGATAATTTTTTGTAAAACTTTTGAAAAAATAATGAGCAATTTTATATTCAACCAAATTATTAATTGAGTCTCTGAGAAAACGTTCAAAACCATATTCAAAATCTCAAAAATCGAATGTTGGAAGGAAGTTATGAATTTCATTTTCAATTTAAAAGCCAAATGATTTTTGATGACTGCCTCAAAAGATTATGATTTGTAAATATTTATTGCTTTGTCGATAAACCGAAACTTCCAAAGAAAAAATACGCCATATTGGATTGATACTGGCGTCAGATAGCGAAATCCAACTTCTAGTTTATTTTTTCATTCAATACCCGTAATGGCGGGTTTCATTCGGTTGCAGTGGTGAAAATCATTTTAAAGTTCAGTGGAAGCCGCCATCTTGAATTTAAAGATGGCGTTTGATAGTAAACTTCGACTTCTACTCGTTTAGTCTTTTCTCCCAATACTCAAATTGTGGGAGTTTCATGCGATGTTCAGAAGTAAACAGCATTTTAAGGTACAGCGAAATTCGCCATCTTGGATTTCAAGATGGCGTCCTAAAGAGTAATTCGTCTTAAACTGATCATGCCATTGTACCCAATGACCATATTTTGGGAAATTCAAGTGATTTTCAGTGAATAAAATTATTTTAATGTTCAGTGGAAGCCACCATCTTGGATTTCATTATGTCGTCGGATAGCGAAATTCGACTTTTACTAGTTAAGCTATTTCTCTCAATACTCATATTGTGGGGGTTTCATTTGATTCCAAGTGATTAACAGCATTTCAAAGTTCAGCGGAATCTGCCATCTTGGATTTGAAGATTGTTTTTTAAAAAAAAGATTTCTACTCATTTAGCCCTTTCACCCAATTTCAATATTGTTGGGGTTTCATGCGATTTTCAGTCATTTATATACAACATTTTAAAATTCAACTTTCCTTAAGCCTGACACGAAGTCTCATGTAATTTGAATTCACCTAATGCCCGGTTTATTACCAACATTTCCATTGAGATTCACGCAGAATTATCCGACCCGGATAAGTATGGAAGATATTGTCGTCTAATGATAATTATTTTTTGTTAATACCATATGTTATTGAAAATAGAAATCAGTACCTTTTTAACATTTGAAACAGAATCAGTAAATAGAACCAATGAAACAAGAAATAAAATATCAACATTTGGAATGAGAAAGAAAATACTAACTCAGAATTTTGTGTATTATCACAATAAACTCATATTATTTGTTGAATTTTATCTGGTTTTTCATTTTCAGATCAATAATCTTAAGCTCTTGCAACTCATTTTAAAACATTCAATTTAGCACTTCCAAAATCGGTTACCTGCAAAGGAGTTCTGAAACAGAGTTAAAATAATTTGGTTTTTGTAACGCTATAAGGTTGGAAATTTAGTTGAACAACTCAACAAAGTGGGAAAACTATGCTCGAATATTCGATTTGAAATTTTTTTTTTTGTTCATTTGGTACAAATAAGTTAAATAGTTGAATGTTTTGGGAATTTCTAAAGTTCAATGAATAATAATAAACAGAGTATTTTGTCTTGCATTTTATCTTCAATATTATACAAAAAATTCTTCCAAATATTCAAAATTTTAGCTAGAAATCAACCAAAAAAAGGTTTTAATATGTCCGTTACAAAAAAGCGCATTTTTTTGTTCAGTTTGGAAGGAGAAAAGAAGCCAATTTTGAGAAAAAGCATAAAAACAAACAAATAAAACATAAAACAAATGTATCCAAAATAAAATAAGCACAAGTCTATTTGAAAACTGGTCACATTTTCGATTTTGAAAATACTAAAATATTAGAGAGATTTACTGGAAACACAGTTAGGATAACTGCTGAAATGTTCTTTATAAAGTTGAAAGGTGACGATAATGTCGTTAACCCTTCGTTTCATAAAGTTACAAATTTGCAACAATTAATTAAAACTGTTCTAAACTTCACATTTAGCTAAAAAGTAATTTTTTTTTTCGACGGAAATAATATTTCTAATTTCAAGATCACGTTCAATAAAAAAAAATTACTTTCAGTGTTTAAAGATACAAAAAAAACCAACTTGAATCTGAAAAATATGGAATGTGGAAAAAGCCATATTTTTCAAATTTTTGACCTAGTGTAATTCATATTGAGAATTTTTTTTCGACTCAAAAAAAATATTTTCGCATTCCCACTAAAGTAATTTACATAATAAACAAAATTTGAGATTTTTTTTTTGTTTTTTCTTTGATATAATGGGTTTTCAATAACTGTTGCAAATTTGCAACACCATGCAACGGTAGTACCCTAGCTAGTTATATGGGTTCCATAGTGTGTTTTCGAAACTTGCATCGTTAAACAGTATATTTGTTTCCCGATGAAAGTGTTTCGTTATTAATGATTTATTATCACGTTAAGGCCGTATTAAGAGGGGGGGGGGAATGAAAATTGCGCCCCCCCCCCTGAATAAAGAGGGCCCCCGAGTTGAAAAAAATAAATGTTTTACTCTAAACCGTTATCAAAACTAGAAAAATATTATTAAAAGTTTTAAATTTATCAAATTTTAAACTAGGGCGGGTCCGAATAATTAACTTATTTACGTAATTAACTTATTTATGTAAAACACATTATTTTGATTGTTTTTCCACGGTTTGTTGGTATAACAAATACATATTTTGAATAAAAAAAATTGTCGGATGCCTTCATAACTTGCAAAATAAGCATACACCAATTTTCAAAAGTTCTAGATTATTGAACGTGAGTCAAATTCAAGTACGGGGCTTCATCCAGAGAGTTTAAAAATCTAATAACAAACAACGAATACATTTTTTTTTATTTTTCCATTTGAAAATTCAGTACTATCTGCCAACATTCGATAACCGAGGTTTGAACTATTGTTTTGCTTTTCTTTTCTTTCTGAATGATTTGATTTAAAATTACAATGCTCATTATTTTTTACTAAAGTATGAGCCGTTTCTTATAATCAATCGACGAAAAATGCTCTTTATTTATACTATTCAACCATTTCCTGGAAGCTCTGGAAGTGGATTTTAATTTGAAACTTTTTGTTATTGAATTTAGTTTAATTTTTATTTCTTTTTTATTCCTAAACTGATTTCAAGTTTGAATCCTAATTTTAGAATCATGTTCCAAATACTTTATTGTTCTTTTAATTTTGCCTACATATCATTTGTTAAATCTAATTTATAATTGGATCATTCCTTCAAAACTAAATTGAGACTTTGCTCTTCAATACTCAAGTTTGTTTATTTAAACTGGCATATAGTTATGGTATGATTTAAGATTTAGAATCTTTATCAGAACCAATTTAAATACGTTTTCGGAATTGATTTGTGTTGATTTGTTCAAGGTTATGTTCAGAAAAGTTGTATAGGTAAGAAGCTTTCAATTTAGCACCTTCAAGCAAACGTAAGGAATAATTTCCTCAGTAGGTGGTATATTATCGCATAACTACTCCTAGCTAATTTCTCGAGAGTTTTTGTAGTCTAGTGGATAAGCTGGTGCGAGTCTGGTTCCGATGTGCCAGGCTGGGTTTGATTCCCGGTATCGGCGAGACAACTTTTGAGTTGGAATCCCATAAGAAGCCGACAGGTAAGATGTGTTTCCTCTTATAACTGATTATATGAATGTTTAACCAGCTGCCAGCTGGCCAGGTATATACACGGATGCCGGAATACCTCTAAGTAACTTGATTGACTCGTTCTTCCAAAATATACCTACATCAACACAATACTTCACTCCATAACAGTTCATACGAAGCCATGGGGTCGGTCCAAGAATGCATGTGAGCACATACTTAGGCAGAAACTGCGGTTAATCCGTGCACCCATGGTGGATAACCAATATACATAACTACTCCCAACTAAATTCTCAACTTTCTCGGTGTCCAGAAATCTAGATTTGCGAAGTTCCTGTTCGAAAACTATTATTAGTGCAAAAGAAATTAGGAATAAGCATTTATTTCCAGTTGTCGAGTGTGAAGAAAAAAAGGTGTAACCGTTTCATGTTGTTGCAAATTTGCAACAATTAATATTTTTGCTAAATAACCGAAATATGTGAAAATAATATTTTTTCATTATTTTTCCCTTCATGTATTCATCATTGCGCACTGTTGAGAATTTTTTTGAGAAAAAATAAAAAATCATGAAATGAAGGGTTAATAGGCAGAGAGATTTCTTAAGTTTTAAAACCGCTTATGACCCAATAATCTTCAAGTTAACACATGCACTGACAGACAACAAATGTAAACGAAAAACAAAAGAAACTATCTTAAACTTAAAAAGTTTAGACGATGGCCAGTGAATTGTAAGTTGAAATTGAAATTAAGATTTAATGCGTAATTTAAACACGCGAAATATAATTTTGGTGTCCACTGAAGAGGAGCAAATGCCAGAGTAGCTCGAATCGTATGGACAGCTGGTAATTTGGTTGATTATTATCTAAACTCACCGAAAAACGTCGATGACTTCGAAGTATGTTAGAAAGGTTTTACGATACACATTGTGCCTTATTGAAGTTGTTCTAAACTATTCCACAAAAGACTCTACTAAAAAGGCAATTGATTGAAAATGTTTATAATTTTTTTTACAATACCTTTTTCATGTTAATCGTTTATTTTTTCGAAAAAAACAAGTAGTTTCAGTTCAGATTTATTTATAATCATGCAAAAACAAATAATTAAAAAATTATATAAAATTCTATCCATTTAAAAAGAGATAAATCACCGTCATTAATGTTTGTTACTTGATTTTTTGGCCTTGTCGGTGAGAAGTGATGTCCTTCTAGTATTTGAAATTTTTTGAATATAGCCAATGCCTTTGTGATAAATATCATCTGAATCAAAGCAATCAAAAGATTCCCTTCAATTCAACCAAGGCATAAACAAAGTTCACCGTTATTGCATGCAGTCGAGAATACTCACTGAACAAGATAGTAAGTTGCTTTCAAGTTACTTTCAAACAGCGGTATCTGAAATTTTCTTATTCCATATAGATGATCTGTTGATTCAAAATCATGATTAAAATTTCCAATAAATTGAAGAAAATTGCAACAAACATTATTTCGCTGAGATATAGGTGAAGGCAATATTCTAGTTATCTTCATGCCAAGAGAATAAAAAAGAAATTGCATGGTGTTCAATAAGTTTAAGTACAAATTTAAATCACGATAATTTCAAATCAATTGGCCAAAATAAAAAGCTATTCCAATGGAAAGGCAATTTTTGATTAGTAAAAAAAAATTACCTTAAACCATCATAACGAGCTTTAAAGGTTTTTCAAGTCCACCGTGAGTGGCACGCTTCTCTTTTATAGACATTTCATTCCTCATTCTAAGGAGAAAGAATTTTTTGAAGTCAAAATAGGTTTCTTGCATTTGTTAATTTTCGATAACATGAATTATATAACGAATTAATGAGGGGAGAAAGGTAGATTTTAAGGCTAGGAGACCTTTTATTTTAACTTTCCATAGCTGTTGAAAAAATATTTTCTCGAGAAATGTCATCTCTAGCTTGCTGGAGTTCCCCTGGTTAAATATCAACCGATTTGGATTCTTAATGCTTACTGTGTTTTTAGTTGTTTAACTGAAGCAGTTTTCTAAATTTTCATTTTTTCCTAGTAGTAAACCCTGCCGTTAATCTGAATTCTGACATCCTACTTTCGACTTCCGTATCTGTCGATTATCGACTGGGGAAACAATCAGGAAATATTAAAGATTTTGGAAAGCTGCCACATTAGAACAACTAAAAATACAGTAAACTTTAAGGAAAACACTGAAAAAAGCCACTCTTCATAAGCTCACATTTTCCAATTCTTACTTGAAAAATAAGCGAACCGCCAGATCATGAAAAATACACACAAAAAACAACTCAATCAACACACATACATAACAACTGATTTTTGATCAAAATAAAATAAGTGAATGGTGAAGACTGTGATAAAAGTTCGATACACTGGAAAATTAATCCTCAAAACACTAGACAAACGGATTTTTATCTGCAAATATCTGTACGCAGTAAGTCGATACATTACACCGTATAACTAAAACCACGAATTAAATTAAATTATTCGGAAAACAGACCAAAAGTCAGCTTTACACGACCAGCCGAATCGACAAAAACAAGAAAACGGCATCTTTGCGGTAAGAAAGCATAAATTACGATCAGCAGAACTAGCTAAATAATTACTATTTTAATCCCTGAAGATGATTCAATAAGGATCAAAACGTAAGAAACGTAAATCAATGCGACGGTTTAGCAAAAAACAACACTGAAAACCGAAAAAACTCCCAAAAAAGTAGTTAGTAGGAAGTTTTCAATTAATTTATTGTTTTCAAATGGTTTAAACCTTCAGTGGGGTAGAAACCCAAAATTGCTCGCTCCTTTGAATGAATGTTATAAAAATTCATCTTTGCTTAATCAGTAAAGTTTCTCCGAGGCATAAGTTTGTTCTTGAAAAGTTTCTAAAAAGTAGGAAATGGATTTCGAAAAATGGTTTTATGTTAAATTCTGAAAGTTAGGGTTTTACTCCAAAACTACCAGCTAGCTCACGTGGTCTTGTCGTAATCTCAGGGCGGCCTACGATCTCGGGGAGGACTGTTAACAACCAATCACGTGTCAAATAAGAGGAACAAGACAAGGACATTAGCTCAATAAACATTTAGAGGAACAAAAGTTTACATTTACATTACGGGGTTTTTTTATTTAGACTTGCCCATTTTGTTGAGTACTACTTGGTTCGGCTGGGTGATGGTATCGGCTCTTGGTGACGAAAGCTCTTCCCAGGATTTTGCCGGTACGGGTTTTATTTCCTCCCCCTGGAATTCGCTTGGGAACCAGGGAATACCGCCTTGACGGTACGGACGTCGTTTTCGTTCGGGGCCCACCTCAACCGGTTTGTAGGAGATGTTGACCGTCTCGCTCGCTGTGTAGACCGGCCTGGTTGGCTTCCCGCGATGTTTTTCCAGAGTCGTCGGCAAGGGGAATCTTCCGTTCCCGTTAAACTTTTAGCCGGACCCTGGGCTTAACGGACGTCTGCACTATTGACGGCTGTGCAAGACGCCTGTTTCTTCAAACCTGTGGGGGTTTTTTAAGAAAACGTGGTAAAAAAAAACCGCACAGACACAACTGGGACTAGGTGTTTCACCTTTGGCTGTCCCAACATAAGTGATCAGAAAAAACAGAATTTTTCCTGATTTCCGCCTCAGCAATCTCCACCGCTGCATCCGGTCATTTTTTGACATGTCATATGGGCATAGTTTGACATATGTCATTTAACGGCACTCAACAAGCCGGGCGTTACTTAACGTTATTATGGCAATTATTTAAATTTAAATGAACGTATAATTTATTGAGCTTTTCAAACAAACAAATTTCAAATAATTTAAATTTATTTAACGCGAACAAAACAAAACTAAATCATTGTTGCCAATCTCATTGACAGTGTTCAATCGGTAACAATCTTCCCCTGGATCGACCTGAAAAATTTCAAGTTGAGTTGAAATTTTTCATGCATGTTCAAAATCGTCCAATTTTCATTTTCGCCCAACCCCTTCGTTTGCCTCCAAACCGGACCCAACACATATTTTTTTGTGTGTGTTTTTTTTTTTTATTATTATTATTATTATTTTTTTTTTTCCCATTTGAACCATTTTTTCAATCCAAGTTCAGCATTTCCGTCGATTCCCCCAATGTGCTTCCATAGGCTTCCATTTTACAGGACAACCCCCTTCGCGTCATAACTTTAATTAGGAAAATATTTCTTCACTTCCCTGAACATAACTAATTACTATTCACTCCTCTATTTAATACAGAGAAACACCTAACTTTTATAACTTTTTCACTCGACTCATTCATACCAATTCTCATTCAGTGGACGCGTCCTCCATTTCATTCACACCTATCCATTCACCCGTAACATACATTCAAATTCATAACCTAACTAATGTAAATGACAAAAACGGATACTGTCATTTAGACATAAACCACAAGTTAAAGGCGCCGTTGCCTTGCGAAGAAGGTGACCGAAACGTAATCTGCAACAAGGGCTGTTGCGGGGTCATAGGGCATCAACATTGTAAACAACTCCGCTCAAATTTCGAGGTTGGCTCAGAATCGAGCCACCAGGTACTGACCATCAGCGTCAATCTGACTCCGGTCTCCAGCGCGGTCGCCCTTGGTTACAAACACGCCCGGTCGATCAACTGGCACACTGTGGACCTACCAATCAATCAGTGTTTAAACTTAACATTTGGAAAAACTATATTTCAATGAAAAATTTATTAACTTATAACTACAACTCCTAACACGCTTCTGTTCGTTGTGATTTCTTGCAACGAAAGAGCGAACTTCTAAACGCACCTTTCTGCGATTAGTTGAAGATGTGAGTGGTCTTTTGGCCACGTCTAAATGAAACGAACTGACAAGAATTTTGAACTGTCATTTTTTTTAGATGGTAAACAAAGGTAAACAAATATTTCTGAATCGTTAGAGTAGATTGCTTACGGTTTAGAAAAGATAAAAGTAATTTTTTTACTTAGTTTTAGCAAACCCTTCTACTCCTAATTACGGATTTCTTGTGTTATTCCGAAACAGTTTTTAATTGCTGAGATGCGAAGCCAAGGAATTCCGGGGAATGGACGAAATCGGTCTTTCAATTTTGCTCCGAACCTTCCAGGTAAATCTTGATATTATTCGAAAAGGTTTTTCGTTGAATCCGGTTTTTTTTAGATGCAACCCAAACTGCTGATGGGATTATACTTCCGGAGATCTGGCGCAACAAATGAGGATAACTGTGGGAGGAAACCGGAACAGGGAGCCCTAGGAACCATCAGAAGATCATAGCTGGGGATGATTATTAACTGTAGTGATGTTTGTTTTTAATCGGTGTACGACAGTGAATGTGCTAGTGCCTGTGTTTTTCTTAAATACACTATCCTGGTTTAAGGTGGGCGGCAGGCCACACCCCCAGGGATTTTCCATCGGGGTCCTCCAAATCGTACGAGGAGGTGCCGATTTTTCGTTTTATTTTTGCTTTTAGGTATACCGGGCCATATTTAGCGTTGTACCGCTCTGCAGCATTGGATTGCTTGGTATTTCGACGATACACCCACTGTCCCACTACAAACGGTTCTGCATATTTCCGGTGCCTTAGATTGTACCGGTGTTTTCCCACTTCATGGGACTTAGCTAGATTGGCCCTTACAAGGTCATAAATCTTTTGAAAGAGGATCTTTTGGTTTTGCACTCGTTGCTCGGCTACGGGTTCGTCATGAGAATCGAACCACCGGTGGTCGGAACCTTTGGTGAAGGCCTCGTGGCCATGAATGACAAAAAACGGTGTCAATTCCGTCGCGGAGTGTTGCGTCGTGTTTAAGACTGTTTCGATTTCCGATATTTTGCTGTCCCAGAGCCTTTGATCTTCTCGAACGTAGGTTCGGATGGCGGCGTTGATCGTTCGATTTACCCTCTCAACAGGATTGGCCTGTGAGTGGTATTTCGAATTCAACCAATGCCGCACTCCGAACAGTTCGAGAAAATTTTTGAACTCTCGGGACAGGAAAACGGAAGCATTATCCGATATGAGTGTTTCAGGTGTAGAGAAGCGGAAAAACCCCTGGTCACGAAGGTAAGTACACAGTGATATCCTATCAATTTTCCTTACAGGAATCAGCATACACCATTTGCTGAAAAGATCGGTTACGACGAGGAGATGTTGGTTGCCCTTTTTACTGCGGGGTAAAGGACCTATGTAGTCTACTGCTATCATTTGCCATGGATGAGTAGTGATTCTCTGTTCTCCCATGGCCGGAACCACGGGAACAGTAGCTGGTTTACACTCTTTACAAATAGCACACGCTTGAATATATTCTTTAACCTCCTTAGCCATTTTGGGCCAATAGTATTTGAGTTTGATTTTGGCCAACGTTTTGTCGGTGCCTATATGCATAGATTTGTCGTGGCATTCCTTGATTACAGATTCTCGGTCTTCGGGAGGAACAACGAGCTTCCACTCAAATCGGTGATCATACGGCTGATTAGGAGTGGAAACGAATTTGTAGATATTCCCGTTCTTCACCTGAAAGTCGACGTAATCGTCTGGCTGATCCATAATCTTCGATCTAAGATCCTCATACCACGCAGAAGCTGATTCGGCCGAGACCACAGCAACGCAACGTGACAAGGCATCCGCTACCACGTTGTCTTTTCCTTTTCGATGCCGGATTGTCATGTGGTATTGCTGTAGTGCAAGGCTCCACCGGCTGCAGCGGGAGGAGGTCTTCCACTTAGTTCGGAGAATATGGGTCAGAGCAGACGAGTCCGTAACTAAGGTGAAGTGGGAACCCTCTACGTACCCACGGAAAGCCTCGATAGCCAGGAGAGCTGCCAGTGTTTCCTTCTCACAAGCATGGTAGTTCCTTTGCGGAGTACTTAGCTTATGTGAGAAGTAAGCAATGACTCTTTCCTGGTTATCTTGGATTTGCGTGAGTACTCCTGCAACTGCCACATCACTAGCGTCTGTTTGAATTGTGAACTCCTTAGAAAAGTCGGGACTTACTAAAATGGGTGAACTGATAAGCTTTTCTTTAATTACGCAGAAAGCTTCTTCTGCCTGATCAGTCCACGTGATGGTTTTGGCTTTCGTTTTTAGCAGGTCACTAAGAGGCGCTGTCGCCCCGCTAAAGTCCTCTATGAAACGGCGATAATAATTAGCCATTCCTAGGAACCTTCGTAGCTTTGTAACGGTTGTTGGTCGCTCATATTCTACTATGGGACGTATCTTGTCTGGATTTGCGCGTAAGCCTTCGGTTGATAAGAGATATCCTAGGAAGGCTAATTCGTTCACCCCAAAATGCGATTTGTCTAGGTTGATGGAGAGATTGGCGGCCTTAAGTCTCGTCGCTATGTCGATAAGGAGTTGCAAGTGGTGCTGAAAAGACTCACTTACAACCACTATATCGTCTAGATAGACGAAGACATATGGTTCCAACTCTCCATTCCCTAGGACTAAATCCATCGTCCTAGCCAATCGACTTGGACTGTTAGCTAGTCCGTATGGACATCTAGTAAATCTATACATCCCTTTGCCAGGTATGCTGAATGCGGTATAGTTTCTAGAACGTTCTTCTAGCGGGATTTGAAGGAAGGCTTCCGACAAATCGATGGTGCTCAAATAACGAGCTCTTGGTAAGTGTCCTAGAATGCGCCCCGGATGAGGAAGAGGATAAGCGTCTCGAACCGTGCGCTCGTTAAGCTTACGTGCATCGAGACAGAGTCTCACTTTACCGGAAGGCTTGATAACGGGCACGACTGGTAACGACCAGTCCGATTGGCAGCGCTCAATAATGCCCACCTTCAACATGCGGTCAAGCTCTTCTACTACCTTCTCGCGTATTTTCGGGGACATGGCGTAAGGATATTGCCTCACTGGCGGTTTGGTTTTCCACTCATCAGAGATTTCTATCGTATGTTCGGTGAGAGGTGTTGTTGGTAAAAAGCCGGGCTGGGCAGCCTGGAATAAGAGTTTTACTTTCTCTAACTGCTCAGTTTCCTGAGGCGTAAGTACACAATCAGGCATGATTGATTCACAATCACTTTCTTCTTGCAGCAACGTACATTGTTGAATCTGCGGATATATTTTGAATTTAGACCAAAAAGTCATTCCTAACAAGCAGTCTACTAGCAGGTCCTTAACAACTAATGTGGGGACAATTTTCGTTCGGTTCTCCAAGCAGTATGGAACAAAAATTTCACCCAAAATTAACAATTTTCCGCCATCAGCGGACTTAAGCTCTAATACATTTGACAACGGTCTAAGTTTGATATTGCGCATACGCTGGAACAATTTATCACTTATCAGTGTTTTATTACTACCTGAATCTAACAAGCCTTTAACTCGAAGATTGTGGATAAATACCCAGGCGTAAGGTCGATTATCATTATTGGTTGGAAGAGTAATTTGAAGGACTTCGGAAGGCTCTGCTGAATACCAATCCGATGGAACCGGCTCACAGTTGATTGAGCGCGGATCAACGAGGGAATGTTCTACGCGGTTTCTTTCGACTCTCGGCGTTTTTCGATCGTCGGCCTGCCGTTTTTTTGGCAGTACGGGCAGTGTTGAGCATCGTAGCCTTTGAACCCGCAGACGTAACAAATCAGCCCTTTCAGTGTGCGACACTGCTGCACCTGGTGATCTGGTAAACGACAATTTAAACATACATTCGGTGGCGGGGGTTCGAAACCGGAAACTAGAAATTCAAGCGTGCGGCGAAGCTGAGCTGCTTTGGGTTCTCCCGACGATGAGGGTTTTGGCTCGGAAGCTTTTCTATTCTCCCCGAGGTTCGCTAAAGATCGGTGGTTTTCGTAAGATGAGTTTCTATTCTTATTTTTCCAATTTTC
Organism: Uranotaenia lowii; assembly: GCF_029784155.1. Taxonomy (NCBI): domain Eukaryota; kingdom Metazoa; phylum Arthropoda; class Insecta; order Diptera; family Culicidae; genus Uranotaenia; species Uranotaenia lowii. The sequence goes on from NC_073692.1 coordinate 123,620,187, forward strand.
AGAATAATTATTATTTGAAAATGTTTGGCGCGAGTTAGCTGCTCTTGGCGGTGGGTTATTATTTTGAGTGACTACGTTTACGGTTCGTTCTTGACCAAACATTTGATTGAAAAGGGAAACATTTGTGGAATCGATAGCGTGACCCGCCGCGAGAAGCTGAGATAGGTCTATCACCGGTTGCCAGAGTAAGGACTTCTTATAATCGTTGCGTAAGTTCCGTTTGAGTATGTCCAATTTTTCTCGGTCGTCCATCGGGGACATCATACTACGGAACATTTTGTCCATAGCGAAATAATATTCCTGGAAAGTTTCACTACGCTGTTGACGTCGCTGATAGATTTGACAACGCAAAAGAACATCTAACTCTGGATGAGCGAAATTGCGCTTCAATTCCCAAACCAAATGTGGCCAATTTATTAATCGTCCAGGATAAGGATGCCGCATGGACATGTACCAGCTTTTGGCAGGTCCATCGAATAAATGGAATGCCGAATCGAATAGCTCCTGTTCAGATATTCGTTCCGAAAGGGCTAACTGATCTACCAGGGCTAGAAATTCATTAAGTTTTGCTCCTCGGTCAGTACCGGAATATTTCTCTATTTTCCACAACGAAACCGGAAGGGTTCTGTGGGAAGAAGCTACGTTTCTATCTAACGGATATCCCATAGGAGATGCGAAATTCAATGGGTAAGGATTCGAAAAAGTGGCTAGTGGCGGAGCCAACGGAAACGAGGGTTGAGGCGTAGCCATCGGGTTGTGTGAAGCGTACGGCATCGAGGCGTATGCGCCTGGTAATGGTTGGCTATATAAAGTTGAAGGCAATTGTGCCGAAACATAAGGTTTACTGGAATACGGTAACTGTGGCCAACAACTAGAGACACTAGAAACTGTTGCTGGGATTTGAGAATTAAGGGTTGTGGGCGCCATTTGAGGTATTTGTTGTCGCGAATAACCGTTAGTCAATGATTGTATCCACGGTTCATTATTAGCAAAAGATGTGTAATTGTTAGAACGGTCGTAAACTTGGTAATCGGATGAATAAGGGTTCTGGGTTCTTGTTGGATTTACTGTCGGGCGTGGCAAAATTGAACTGGATGAAAAAACTGAAGATGCTATCATAGGAGTGGTAATCGGTTGGGAATATTGACCAGTAACAGCAGTGCAACCGTTAGCAAAGTCTGTTGATTTCGGTATTGCTCCCGTATTGGTTTTAGCAATTGACGGTACATTCACGGATGGAATCACGGTTGTTATTGCGGATTCACTTTGTTCGTTTGGAATGGATCTAGTTCGTAATTGAATCAATTCTTTTTCTAAGGCGATTAGGGCATCACGGAAAACGTTAACATCAGGCTTATCCAGTTCTTTGGATAACACTCCCATGCGCTTGAGGCACTCGATGGCTTCCTGTTCCGGAGCTGAATTCTCCTTCTCCCCCTCATTTGCTTTTTCGAACAAGTTATCAACAATTTCTTGCATTGGAGTAGGTTCAGGGATGTTTGTTGGAAAGTACGTGTCCAAATGATCACATACTCTAGTCAAAAGATCGATTGCTTCCTCTTTTATCTCGGTATCGGAAGTATTACCTAAAACTGACAGTCGGTTTGCTAAATGAAGAAAAATGTGCTTGTACTTTGGTTGCACTCTTGAGGATGTCATAACTGATAGTTCTAAATTGTTCACTCTTTCCCTACACAAGGCTAATTCGTCTTCTACTGTTCCAGGTATCACCATTTCCGGAAGACCACGATCTTTTTCTTTTCTGAGTAAGTCACGCAAAATACGTCGGAGTCTGGACAGAGATCGGTCACCGGTGATTTCTATTTCTCTCATACTCAATTCCATATCTAAGTCACTTCCATCAAGTAACTCTGGGCGCAATTCTAGATATCTATCTACGAATCTCTGCCGTAACTCTTTAGAATTTGTTTCCATTTTTGGAACCCAAATATTAAAAGGTGTAGCAAAACAGAGAAGTTTGTAGCAAAATAGTTATGAATAAAGAAGTTAAGATATGATGAACCTGAAATGCAGAAATAACAAGGTGGCGCAAAGAAACAATCGGACGAAAATGCTGATATTTGGATTGATGAAATAGCTAAACCGAAATTTCCCCGCCCCCCTCTCCGCTTAGATAATTTTGTTTTTAAGCGGTGGTCAAACAGAATCTTGGCAAACTCCGGAGAAAAGCGAGAACTCAATCAAACGATAGCGACAGGAGGTCTTGAGTCTCCCTGAGATACGTAAAAAAAATATTCTAGTTAAAACTAGAATATTTTCTTTTCCGAAGGATCGCCAATTGAAAGTTAGGGTTTTACTCCAAAACTACCAGCTAGCTCACGTGGTCTTGTCGTAATCTCAGGGCGGCCTACGATCTCGGGGAGGACTGTTAACAACCAATCACGTGTCAAATAAGAGGAACAAGACAAGGACATTAGCTCAATAAACATTTAGAGGAACAAAAGTTTACATTTACATTACGGGGTTTTTTTATTTAGACTTGCCCATTTTGTTGAGTACTACTTGGTTCGGCTGGGTGATGGTATCGGCTCTTGGTGACGAAAGCTCTTCCCAGGATTTTGCCGGTACGGGTTTTATTTCCTCCCCCTGGAATTCGCTTGGGAACCAGGGAATACCGCCTTGACGGTACGGACGTCGTTTTCGTTCGGGGCCCACCTCAACCGGTTTGTAGGAGATGTTGACCGTCTCGCTCGCTGTGTAGACCGGCCTGGTTGGCTTCCCGCGATGTTTTTCCAGAGTCGTCGGCAAGGGGAATCTTCCGTTCCCGTTAAACTTTTAGCCGGACCCTGGGCTTAACGGACGTCTGCACTATTGACGGCTGTGCAAGACGCCTGTTTCTTCAAACCTGTGGGGGTTTTTTAAGAAAACGTGGTAAAAAAAAACCGCACAGACACAACTGGGACTAGGTGTTTCACCTTTGGCTGTCCCAACATAAGTGATCAGAAAAAACAGAATTTTTCCTGATTTCCGCCTCAGCAATCTCCACCGCTGCATCCGGTCATTTTTTGACATGTCATATGGGCATAGTTTGACATATGTCATTTAACGGCACTCAACAAGCCGGGCGTTACTTAACGTTATTATGGCAATTATTTAAATTTAAATGAACGTATAATTTATTGAGCTTTTCAAACAAACAAATTTCAAATAATTTAAATTTATTTAACGCGAACAAAACAAAACTAAATCATTGTTGCCAATCTCATTGACAGTGTTCAATCGGTAACAATTCATACGTTGAAAATAGTAAGTATGATGGGATAGAAATTTCCAATAAGGCTGGAACAAATATCAACTTCGTCTTTTGTCTTCCCCCACCTTGGAAATTTCCAAAAAAATCCGAAGGGGGGAATACATAAAGTTTGAAGGATTGTAAGTTAATTTCGAAAAAAAAATCAAATACCCGAATGATTACAAGACCAAAAAAACAAATTATGGAAGATGAGAATTATTTCATCTTTTGTATTCTTAGTTTTTTTTAGTTTTTCGATTATTTTTTTTCTTCATTTAAAGGTTTTGTGCAATGATTTAATATGTTTTTTTTTTTTGGAATACATCCTTTCGCGTTGTTTATTCCAATTTATTTATTTTTCACATTATTTTTATTATCCCCTCTTTCAGGATATTCCAACTTCAAGTGACAAAAGAAGGATTTGAAATTGGTTCCAGCCTAACTGTCATAAGAGTAATTGGCTTAAAATTCAAACTACTTATATTGGAATTGTATCTCTCGTTGAAATTCATACATTATATCATTCTAAAATTTTACGCTTTCTTGAAGGTAATTAATGTGGATGAAGCAAGATTATAAATGCATTAAACAGTTCATAAAACGATAACATGAATTTATCTCATTTCCTATAGTTTTGGTCAAACCTTTGTTTCATTTTAAGTCATCATCAACATTAATCTGTTGATCTTATTATCGATTTATTTACTAAAGACTCTCTTATAATGATCATCATCTATAATGAACACATCGTTTAAATGTTAATTCAGTTTATTTCCTCTACACATAAATCTGAACATTGCTCATTTCTTTGAATGCTCGAGTTGCTTATCACTGATTTGTTTGTTTTATTAACAATATTTATGTGGAAGTATTTTCAGTATTTCTGTTAGAATTGTGATTTTAACTCAATGATGTTATGGGTAATACAAAAAGGGTAAAAAGTAGTTTTATCAAGGAAAAACTGAAAAAAAATTTAAAACTGTAATTATTTACATAGTCTTCCGTCTCACGAAATAACTTGAAGAACATAATTCCTAAAATAATAAAAACAATAATTAAAACATTTTGGGTTTAATAATAACAGTTGGATATAAGAATCTAGTCAAACAAGCTAAGATAGAGGGTTTGAAACCCTAACTTTGCAAATGTCAATCTAGAAAATAACCAAAACTAAAACCAATTCAACGGCAGTTGTGTAGGCTGATTGAAATCCTTTTTAATTAAAGAACGATGCATGAGTTCAAAATTCTTCCGAGTGAATATGCATGGAAAACTAAAGAAATTTGTTTAAACTTACGTTTAAAAATTTATTATAAGTTTCCTTTCGTAACACTTTGTTTATTAATTCCAAATCATACGTTAAAAAATGTAGATTTTTGAAATTATGTATCTAGTCAATCCGAAGAAAAAACTCTCGCTGCAAGAGGTTTTAAATTTTAAAACATTGTTTTAAAAACCATGGGACCTGGAAAAGTCTTTCATTTACAGAGATTCAACTGTTGCAGCTGGATAGATCAGTATACAACACTAGAACGTTTGTTTGCAGCGTTGAAAAAAAAAAATTGAAACTTATTTTTCAACTCCCAGAAAAGCACCTCCGCGACGGGAAATGACCGGTCTAAGTCAACTCCAGTGGAATATTGGATTTTGTCCCAAATGGTTACTAACCCATAAACCGAATTTTTCAATTCACGCGACGAGAATAAAAAAAAGTAGGTAGGTACCTACCCGTCACAGAATAAGAAAGTTGGTCTGCATTTTTATTGAAATATTATTCTAATTAGATTTCTCGGATTCGGTTGGCACTCACTTCTGGGTAGCCGGTTCCGGAAAAAGTTGACTAGCAAAGTTAAGTCAAAGGTAGAGACAAAAAGTAAGAAAGAACGAAAGAAAGTTGGACCAAACTTGTGCTGAGGCTTTCTTTTTCCGCGTCCCGGGACTAGGTCCAAGCTGTGGAAATGTCGTACTTCGGCTTCCTGGCCATTCCTTAAGGGGCTAATTAAATTAGCACTAATTGCGGCTGAGCTTTCGAAGAAAAGCGAATCAAATCCACTGTCAGCCGAAGTGCACGAGATGAAGCGCGCAGTTTGTATCGCCACCTACACTGTATTCCCACTTTCCCATCTCATTCACCGTTTCGAGTAGCGACAGGTTTGTTTTTAACATTTCGCTTCGGGATACTTTCTCATTACTAAAATGTGCATTTTCTCGATGATGTTCTCTACACCAGTTCAGCAGTCTCCCCGAGGGGTCAATTCCAGAGGATCGCCTCGCAGTACAGGGATGAAGAGATTGGAACGCTTTCTTCCGACTTGATTGGCTTTTGAAAATCGTTCAGATTAGCTGCAAATAATTAGCAGTTACTTGAAGATTCCCCCTAGCATGTGGTATTTATTGAATATCTCTCAAAGCCTTACCTTCTGCTGTCCCTGTGGTAATTGTTATTGGTAACTTGATATTTTTTTTTTAAATCGTCAAAATGAGGTATTTTTTAAAGATTTTTCCTTAGTTTCAAATCTATAGACTTTTCTGGAAATTATAAATACACTTTCTTTCATCCACATATACTGTTGCTCGGGTTGTTGTCACTATGTAACACTGTCCAAATTTGATTCAGTCCTTTTGCCAGGCCATTGAGCGAGACGGAGCTTTATTTGTTTATTTGAACACGTTTTGTCGGCAAACTCGGGGGAGTCAAATTTTGAATGACACTCGTCGTGACTACCGGTTATGTCGATTGCCATTGCCATCGAGATACTTAGTTGCAAGTGAAATTCCGTGAAGAGGAAAACGCCCACGCGACACGTACGCTAGTTCAAACTAGTGATGAGGAAACTTCCTATAGACATGGGACGTACGGAGTAATGTGGAAATGAAAATCAAAATAGTTTTCCTGATAGTAAGAGCAATTTTTGGAACTTCATTCATTTACGGTTCCAGTTTCGAGGAAGAATGCTTTCCCCACAAATCACTATGTTTTTGTTGAAATTTATTCTTTAAAAGTTAGAATTCATCAAACAAGTGCATGGTGAAAAAATACAAAATAGATTGGTTTTGTTAAATATTTTGTATAAATTATATTTTTTAAAGATTTTTTTTTCGAAAAAAAAACGCTAAGATTATATATTTAAAATCCTCATTACAAAAATAATATAAAACTCGTCCTCTTGATTTCTGAAAGACTGTTTTCATCATGATTGTTCAGATTAATCATGATAGAGAATAAATGTAAAATAAAACATTTTTAAAAGCTTTGGTTGTTTAAGTTTAAATATGATCACTATTTACACATCTGTTTGAATTTTTGAAGCGTTAAATTCATTTTACTTTCCAAAAATCAAATTTATACTAAAATGGATCAAAAATAATTCAACCAAACTTTAAAATTTCGTAAAACTTTAAATCATTGGAATAAAATCCAGACTAGCGTTTAACCAGCCTTTTACGCCACAGCTCTAAACATCAACAAAAATATTTTCACTTAATCTCGTTTCCTACTTTTAGTCCTCTAAGCAGCTTCCGTTTTTTTGCTAGAGAGCCAGTCATCGGTTCGATGGGGAAACAGAAGAGTAACAAAAAAAAAAGCAGATAAGATATCAATGCCAAAACCATCATCGGCGTGTCATTGATAAACGAACGATTCGAGACACCGCTACAGGAAAGTCTCTGGTCAACCAACCACACTCACTGGCACGGAAGTCTCAAAAAGTGCTTCTTCCGGCTGCGAAGGCTGTTTAAATTTCCGCAATCAACCGGGACGCAAATGGTTCCAGGTTCAATTTTGGGGTTGGTGGTTTTAAATGGTCAACCTTCCAGCTAACGAAGTGAGGAAACTGTGGGTCACAGTAGAAAATTTTAAAATATTACTCGGTAATTTAAGGTAAATTTTCAAAATAAGCAATATTTCTACAGCTTTGTTCAGCTTATATCAATCTCTAAATAGAATTCAATAATCGTCGAACAAGTTTACTGGATTTTTTTTTAATTCTTTTAAATGGAACATCAAAAAACAGGAAAAAAAACATGTGATACACCCACAAATCAAACTCTACTGATCCATGAAGATAAAGACTTCGTTTTAAAAAGTCCATACTCGTTTTTATTCGTAAAAATGGATTTTAATTCTGTATAATTAAGTAGATCTGTACAGACATTATGCATGACGGATTTCAGTGAAGTTTTTAAAAAAAATTTAATGTTATCAACCGTTTTTGGTATTTAATGTTCTATTTTTGGCTATTTTTCGGTCTTAGATGCCAAGCAAACAACTTTCTGTTTGAAATGCCCTGTGCCCTAGTTCATGCTTGAAATCCAAAACTGCAAAATAGTCAAAAATAGTAAATAAAACGGTTTGAAATAAATTTGCCAGATTTCTTAATTTTACTCGGACTTGTCTGGATATTTGATACAATAAATTGATTTCGTCCAGTCGGGCCTAGTTGCCCGAATTTTGTTGAAAAATTCTTTTTTCAAGGAATTTGCCTGAATTTATTGACATTTTTTCTCTAATCGAGCTTTGTAATCCTTAATTTTTGCGTTTAAAAACGACATTTTTCTTCCGGATTCAAGGATGAAAATTCAGAAACCAATTGCCAAGGTTTTGATGGCTTTTAAGATAAAATAACCCGAATTTGATCAGTCTGGATACGTCCTTGAAAAAAATCTGACAACCTGATACTTAATATTTGACCATAAGGATCTAGCAATGGATCAACTATTAGTAACTTCAGTATTTGTTTTTTTATAAACCATAAAATTTCGAATCCAGCATTACTGAAGCTTCATTAAAAAATATAAAAATGCAGTTTCCCCATTTCAACTTTGCACATTTATTTTCGTGTGAACCACAATTCCACAAGATCTCACCTCTAGTGGAGAAAATAAACATCAATACCACTTAAAAATCAGCTACACCTCTATAGTAATCATAAACATAAGCTGATAGTTACTACTCAAATAAGTTGTAATCAAGCAGAATAGCATTAAATTTAGCCTTTTTTAATGGAAAAATTACATTTTCTTTAACATTTTCTGTAAATATGGAATTATTTTCTTTTAATTTTTTTTATTCATAAAAATACAGATTTTTGCCATTTGGGAAAATTTACCCTGGTTCCCTGACTGCTGATCTCAAGACTTTCTGCCGAATGACCCATCCTCTCAAGATACGAAGATATGATTGTAGTGAAAAGAAGAGTTCAATATATCAAATCATAAATGGCTACATTGATTAAAGAATTTTTTACTTAGATCGTAGCTTATAAACAATAGAAAACGAAAAGTAGTTTACTGAATATAGGTATTTCGCTTAGTTCGTATTCCGATAACCAAACTTCAGCAAAAAGCAATTATAATAACTTACATAAATTTCAAAACTTATTTTAAATAAGTGAGCATTTGTGGTTACAATTTTTTAACTAGACCAAAAAAGCTCTTTTGCAATATCTTTGAGGCTTTCATTCTAAATAATAAAAATTAAACAGTACTTAAACAATCAGAAATTTATTTCCATACTGAGAAAATTGAAGTAACAATTTTTTAATCAATTTGATTTTGAAATTAAAGCCATTTAAACTGAAGCTTTACTTTAAAAAATACTCGTTAATTGAAACTTGTAAAATTTATGTTGGAAGAAAATTTTCAAATCTGAATAATTTTGACAAATTTGTCATAGATTTTGGAAAGTTTAATAGTGACATTTGTTAATTATATTAAAAATCATACAATAAGCAGCACAGAAAATTTCAAAGATAAGCAGATCAATAAATAGCGATACCTTCCTGATGAAACGCAATCGTAAAGAAACATAAAAAAAAATTGGGAACAATTATTCACCATTTTCCAATCAAAACAGCAGGTGATTTACGATGTTTGAAAAATTCGAATAAAATATTGTTGTTAATTTTTAAACGTTTCAAAACCCGAGGATTTTGAAACTTAATGCTAGTTCCAATTAAACACCTACTTTTAATAAGCACACCAAATTCCTAATTTATGGAAATCTGGATAATTTTGCTGGTTTTTCCACTGACTTTCCAGCCAAATTTACAGCAATATGAATTGCTGGATATAATCAGAAAACTCAATGTCTAGAAATCATAAATATAAAAAAATGCGTTTCTAGAAATCTACAAATGTTCGATTTAAATGAGGAAACATTCAAATATTTTTAACGCGTTATAATTGAAATAAATCATTCAAAATAACTGCCGGAAGATGACTTCCAACAGCAGATGTTGTTTCACTTGTGTGCATTCTAAATTAATCAAAAACTTTTTAGGCATCTTTCCGCAGTCTGAAACAATTGCCCCTGATCTAGTTTTGGGTACATCAGTGAAACTACAGATGATGTTAGAAGTTATCTTCCGGCAGTAATTTTAAATGTCATTCATCAAGATACTTTTATTGGTGCTTTCATGTCACGTTATCTAAACTTTAACAATATTTTAAAGCAAATTATTCACTTCACGGGCAATCTAGAAAGGCAGCTTCCTTCAGGCAACATAACTACATATACAACTAGAAAATTAATGTAAGCTTAAATTTATTATTAATATTCAAACGATTAATTCATCTTATAATTCATTGTAACTCAAGTAACATCCAGCTGTTTCAACTCCTTTAACCTACTGTCGTGGTTTTACGATTCTTTTGAATTTCAACTCAGAGATTAGCTCAATCACTTATGTGTCGCCTAATGCAATTATTCTTTTATTTTATTTTTATAAAATTTGATTTAGTGTCTATATGATATGATATGATCCATCTTATTCTGCATTCCTTCTCACCTCTATTCTCAATTGAAACTTTTTACGTATCGACTTCTTATTTGATTTCTCTAGTACAACATTTGATTAACCAAATATCATTTATTTTATTCCATATTTCATATATTTGTTTTCTATCATACTGATTTTATTTGATTTCAGCTTAAAATTTATCCCACCTCTACATTCGTTCTCTCCTCTATCTTCAATAGAATTTTTAATTTACTGACATTTGTTTATCTCTAAAACAAAATTTCATTTTTCAAATGTCCCTCCTTCTAATTCTACATTCCATTCTCAGCAAAAGCTTATCAATTCTTAAAATTTAATTTATTTTCTGCATGATCTTAATCCAATCCGAAAATTCTTAGCGACAGCCTTAACAATCTGAGCTTTTCCTGTCGCTCTGTTCACCAAATCCGGAATAACTCGAAAACATTCTTAGCAACAGCCTACTTAAACCATACCGTTGTTATCGTTATGTTGCCAGAGCCGAAGATATTCGAAAGTTTTCTTGGAACCAGCCTACCAGCCTAAGTTGAATCAACACAAACAATCAGCAGCTGCAGACTTAAAAAATTTGAGCTTCCTAATCAAATCCGCCTTTCTTACCGGAAGTCCAAAAAACACGAACAATCAGCAGCAGCAGCTTAAAAAATCTGCGCTTTCTAAGCCAATTCCGTCTTTTACCACTGGAAGACCAAACCAAAACAAACAATCAGCAGAAACTGCCTTAAAAATCTGCGCTGCATAAGCCACTTTTTGCCACCATAAGGACAAATCAACACAAACAATGAGCAGCAGCATAAAAAATCTGCGCTTTCAAAGTCATTTCGTAAAATCTGAAATTCCTAAGCCAACTGCGTCTTTTTTCACCGGAAAATAAAATCAAAGCGAACAATCAGTAGCAACATTAATTAAAATCTGCGCTTAATAAGCCAATTCCGTCTTTTTTTTCTCTTGGAAGGCAAATCAAAACAAACGATCAGCAGCAGCTTTGAAAATCTGCGCTTCCTAAGCCATTCCGTCATTTTTCACCGGAAGGCCAAGTAAAAACGCACAATCAGCAGCTGCAGTCTATAAAATCTGCGCTTCTTCAGCCATTCCGTCTTTTCCCACCGTTAAAACAAATCAAAGCAAACAATCAGTCGCAACAGTCTGAAAAATCCGCGCTTCCTATGTTTTTTCCATCGGAATGGAAAATCAAAACAAACAGTAAGCAGAAGCTGCCTTTAAAATCTGGGCTTCTTAAGCCAACTCCGTCTTTTTCCACCCGATGGCCAAGTCAACACAAACAATCAACAGCAGCAGCCATGAAAATCAGCGCTTCCAAAGCCAACTCTGTCTTTTTCCACCGGAAGGCCTCAAAGCAAACGATCAGCAGCAACTTTCTTTAAAATCTGCGCTTCCTAATCCAATTTTTCTTTTATATTTTTTCACCTGGAGGGCAAATCAAAATAAACGCTTTAAAAATCTGCGCTTACTAAGCCGTCTTTTTCCACTGGAAAGTCAAGTCAACATCAAAAATCAGCAGCAACAGTATAAACTTTTAGCGTTTTCTAAGCAAGTTCCGTTTTTTTTTTCACCGAAAAAAAACAATCAAAACTAACAATCAGCAGAAGCTGCCTTAAAAATCTGCGCTTCTTAAGACAATTGTTTTGCCACCGCAAGGACAAATCAAAACAAACAATGAGCAGCAGCCCTCAAAATCTGCGCTTTCAAAGCCATTTCGTCATTTTTCACCAAAAGGCCAAATCAACACAAACAATCAACCGCAACAACCTTAAAAATCTGTGCTTCCTTAGCCAATTCTGTTTTTTTTCCACTGGATGGCCAAATCAAAGCAAACAATCAGCAAAAACGTTCTTTATAATCTGCGTTCCCTAAGCAAAATTCCCTTTTTTCACCGAGAGAGGTAAAATCAAAACAAACGATCAGCAGCAGATTTAAAAATCAACGCTTACTAAGCCATTTCGTCTTTTTCCACCTCAAGACCAAGTCAAAATAAACAATCAGCAGCTGCAGTCTTCAAAATCTGCGCTTCCTAAGCCATTGCGTCTTTTTCCAACGTCAAACCAAATCACAGCCAACAATCAGTCGCAATAGTCTAAAAAATTTGCGCTTTCTAAGCAATTACAGTCTTTTTTCCACCGAAAAAAAAAACAATCTGCGCTTCTTAAGCCACTTTTATGCCACCGCAAAGACAAATCAAAAGAAACAATCAGCAGCAGCCTCAAAAATTGCGCTTTCTAAGCCAATTCCGTCTTTATCCACCGGGAGGGCAAATTCATACAAACGATCAGCAGTAGTCCTAAAAATATACGCTTACTAAGCCATTCAGTCTTTTTCAACCAGCAGGCCAAGTCAAAGCAAACAATCAGCAGCAGCAGTCTTTAAAATCTGCGCTTCCTAAGCCATTCCGCCATTTTCACCGAAAACCCAAATCAAAGCAAACAATTCATAGCAACAGTGGTAAAAATCTGCGCTTTCTAAGCAAATTCCGTCTTTTCCATCGGAAGAAAAATTCAAAGCAAACAATGAGGAGAAACTGCCCTAAAGATCTGCGCTTCTTAAGCCATTTTTTGGCCACCGCAAGGATAAATCAAAGCAAACAATAAGGAGCAGTCTTAAAATTCTGCGCTGTCAAAGCCATTTCGTCATTTTTCACCAGAAGGCCAAATCAACACAAAAAATCAGCAGCAGCAGCTTTAAAAATCTGCACTTCCTAAGCCAACTTATTTTTTTTTCACCAGATGGCCAAATCAAAACAACCAATCAGCAGCAACATGCTTGAAAATCTGCGCTTCCTAAACCAATTCCGTCTTTTTTCACCGAAAAACCAAATCAAAGCAAACAAACAGTCGCAACTGTCTGAAAAATCTGCGCTTACTAAGCCATTTCGTCTTTTTCCACCGGAAGGAAATATTAAAACAAACAATCAGCAGAAGCTGCCTTAAATGTTTGCGCTTTTCAACCACTTTTTTGCCACCGCAAGGACAAACCAACAAAGGGCAGTAGCCTAAAGTTCTGCGTTTTCAAAGCCATTTCGTCATTTTCCACCAGAAGGCCAAACCATCACAAAAAATCAGCAGCGGCAGCCTTAAAAATCTGCACTTCCAAAGCCAACTCCGTTTTTTTCCACCAGATGGCCAAATCAAAGCAACCAATCAGCAGGAACATGCTTGAAAATCTGCGCCTCTCAAGCAAATTCCGTCTTTTTTCACCGAAAAACCATATCAAAGCAAACAATCAGTCGCAACTGTTTAAAAAATCTGCGCTTTATAAGCAAATTCCACATTCTTCTACCGAAGAAAAAATAAAAACAATCAATCCGCAGCAACAGTCTTTAAAATCAGCGATTCCTGAATCAATTCCGCCTTTTTATTCTACCGGGAGGCAAATCAAAACAAACGATCATAGCAGCAGCCTAAGCAATTTGCGTTTCTTAAACCAATTCCATTTTTTTCCACCGAAAGGCACAACCAATACAAAGAATCATAGCACCAGTCTTAAAGTACTGCGCTTCCTTAGCCAATGCGTCTTTTTGCATCGGACGGCCAGATCAAAACATACATACCTTTACGATCTGTGCATTCAAATCGTTCCATCTCATTTACCGGAGGAACGAACAATCAAAGCAGCAGCCGTAATACGCTTTCTGGTCTATCCGTCTTATTTATCGAAGGAACAAACAATCAAAGCAGCATCCTTAACAATCTTCACTTTTCCATCCCCTTCGTTTTATTTACCGGAGCCGGAATCATTTCTGAACAATCTGAGTATCAGCCTTACGAATCTGTGCTCATCTTACAAACTATGTCAATGTTTGATTTCACGATTCTTCTGAATCTATACTCAGAGATTCATTCAGACACGTTTTTCACTCACAAAAATAGACCAATAACTGTCTTTTTTTTGTTTGTTTTGCTGTGTGTTGCCATAACAATCGTTGCCATTAAAAATTAATTTTATTTTATTAATATCGAATGTTACCAAATATGTGCATTATTTTATTTAATGTCTATGCCCGGTCCTCGGCCATCGCCCTCAGGTGACTATCATGGCAAATCGTTTTTGAAGCAAGGTACGTTTAAATTTGTTTGAGCAAGAGTACATGCTAGTTCATATGGGTCGTTTTTAAAGCTTTAATGAGTCATGCATACTCTTTTTCGTCCTCAAGATGGCCGTGAAAAGCGATGTTTTTTTTTATCTACTACCCTTAAATGCATGAAATTCTCAGTGTACTCAGTTTGACCAGGGTTGCTAATGAACCTGATTTTTCAGCATTTGCCAGATTTTTAAAGGTCCAACCTGATTTCCTGATTTTTGGAAATAAGCCTGAAGAATTCGTATTTACGCTGAATTATTGTTGCTGAACCACAGTCATTCGATCTGAAATGTTCTTCGGAAGAGATGTTCTTTAATGAAGCTATTCTGTGGAGAAATCAGCAAAACGAATAATTTTTTATGGTTTTCAGCATGGGTGTCCAATACTTTTAACAGAATAGCCTTATTTTGAAGCAAACGAAGATCAGAAAATGTTTTTTTTTTTTTTTATGAAAATTTCATATCATGGATCCGCCAGTGGGCTGTTCTTGTACATCGTCAAGTAGAAAGCGATTGCATACATTCGGGAGTCTTTAGGTGTCAAAAACCTTACCTTCCATGATGTGAAATTTTCATAAAGATATTTGTTTTCTACTCTTCGCTAGCTTCCAAAAATGGCTGTTTTGATAAAAATTTTGGCCACCATGGTTTACAGCAAAAATTTGTTTTTATGAACGTTTTCAGCAATTCTTATCGCTGGGAATCGAATGACAATTTAGTGGGTGGACTAAAAATTGTTGTTTTTTTTTACAATTTCAACACTTAAGGTACCTTTGTATCTGTAAAATTGTTAAATTTGTCGCTTAAATCCAGTTTTTAGGAAACACTTGAAAAATCCGTAGAAATTTGATTATTAAATATTTCATTTGGCTTCAGAAGAAATTTAACAATCTATCACAGAAGAATTTTCACCGATATATATTCAGTTCTTTTTTCATTTAAGAACCCACATTTTTAATGTTAATTACAATAATTTTGGACTTAATGTGTGTAACGCAATCAGTATTGCGAATGAAATGCAGCTTAGTTTGAGGTTGCCAAATTGCCCGGTTATATCCGAGTTTGCCCGAATATTTATCACAAAATTTGGGAACAGTCCGGCCCAGTCTGGTTGCCCTGATTTCATTTTTTTGTGATGGTCCCACAACAAATGCCTAGATTTTGTCCAGATTTATTTGGCAAATCTAATAAAACAAACTAATAGTGTAGCAAAATTATTTTATTTATGGCTCCAAAAAGAAATTTTTTGAGCAAATTAAAAAAAATCATTTAAGGTTTTTTTGGAAGCCCTATGTACGATTTTAAATCGGTTGATAAATTTGGATGAAATAAATTTTTTTTAAATTTTTTTCTTGATTTTTTTTTATTGTTTCTGCGTTTTGATTAAATTTGCACGGATATAGCCAAAATATTTCGTCGTCAATTAAGGAATCAAATGCCTGGATTTTGCCAGGTTTTTAAATAAAATTGTCTAAATTTTTCGGCCCGGATACGTAAAAAAAATCTAGCAAACTAAGTTTACCGACATATAGTTTTGCTTATAAAATCATAAACTTATGAAACGAAGTGACCAAAGATTGAATTATTCAAACTCATGAAATATGCATAAAATCATTCCACAACATCAATGGCGTTTCTTCTACAAAATTTTATGCTCCTGAAAATTTTGCTCTGGCCCATAGTCCCCTTGATTTTGCGTAGCAAATAAGCACTAAAGTGGTTTCGTAAATTTGCCAACGCTGCCCCGGTTGCGGATCGTAGGATTCACAGATGATTGCTGTCCCCGACGTCGCCCCTTTCTTGCTGAAGGCCACCCTTCATGGCGTTTGATTTTGAAAACAAAGCTTGAGTGAATTGCCTGATTAGATTGATTCATGATTCTTGAAAAAGAAATCTTAAAATCTCGTAAGTATCACATCTTAACGTGTTTTAAGGAACAAATTTAACATTTTGCCATCAATTTTTTGGTGTCAAACCTTGATCAGTTTAAATTTATTTTTAAGTTGAATCACTCCACCACAACCCAACAAAAAAGTCTTCCTCGGGGATCAATTTGAATTTCAGCGTGAGTGCTAACCGCATCATGGTCGACCACTTTTCCGAGAGCCAAACGTTCCTACAGGTGAAAAACTGAACGTCCCAAGAAGCTGCGCTCAACCGGAATGAATCGGCTTCTTTTCTAATGCTCTTTGTTGGACTTTGGGGAAGATTTTTCCGAACCTCAAGCCACCCAATTTTTCCCGCATCGCAACCCCGGGAAGCCGGAAAATTGGAAGAGCATGGAAAGTTTCTGCCATGCTGTTTCGAAAATTATGATCAAGGAAAAACTTTAACGTTCGAGTTTCGGTTCCTCCTGGCTGGTGGAGAAGCATTCTGGCCTGGTACAAAAAGACCCCCACTATGAGACCTTGTTGATTTTGAAGAGTTTTGAGCTGTTTACACTTCAATTTCCTGACCGTGGATGGGCGTGGGGTGGACTTTCTGCTGCTTTCTGTCGATTTGCTACGCCACGCACAGCCCAAGGGGAGCGAACTTCCGGTTGGTCTTGCTAAAGCCGCTCGTCAGAAAGTCAACTTTGGGTTTAACTTCCGGAACCTGAAGGTGCAGGTGGGTGTAGGTTCAACTTTTTGAGCTACTTTCCGCTGAATTTGGTTTCAGAAAGTTAGAGAATATTAGGCATTATTATTGTTTCTTCATAGATATTAAGTGTCAATATAAGATACCGAGACCGTTTTTTTAGAAAAAACTGGAGGCTAATCGAAGATAATTGTTTCATATGGATTCAACAGTTTGTACTTACGTGTTAAAAACTATAATCCGAAACAGGCTTCACAACCAACAATTTGTCAAATTCTTATATACTCTTTGGCATTTTTATGCAGTATTTTAGTGATTTCAACCGAATTCGTATATTTTTTTTGTGCATAGTATTCATACAGGCAAGGTTAACAAGATCCAAAAGTTCAAGTGTTTGAAAAAAAAGTGACATCAAAATTTCATTAATAATTATAAACAGATTGTCTGTTCCTAAAAGTTGTACAAGTAAATTGAATGTCATGCCTAATGGTGTCCTTTTTATCCAATGGTTACACTTTATAAAGGCTTTCTAAAGTCTCAGCAACCAGGTGATATTTGGTTCGGAAGCTTACTACCGTCAACTGGGGCATCATGCAACACTGTTTAACTTTAATGGCTTCTAAATACATAATGTCCACAGGTAAACATACCGCTTGTGCATCAAAATGTTTAAGATTCAAATGACGTAGACAGAAAAATTCTTGGTTTTACGAGTTATTTTTTAATTAACAAAAATCTGCGATTTTCACCCTACAAAGAAAAAAGGTTAAGTTGCAACAAATTCAGTTCTTGAAAAATCAAATGAATTAGTTTGAAAATTTATAATTTTGATATATTTATGATTTTCTAACACAATTTTGCAGAAATTTTTGGTTTTGTTCGAATTAAATTTTACATTTTTTCTATTAAAAGTGTTTTTAGGGAAAAAGCATTAAAGTACTACATACATTTAGGGGTAAAAAAATATACAAACAAATTTTACTAGCTGCAATCATAAAAAATAATGATGGATGAAATTATGAAATCACCAAACGCGTAATGCAAAACAATCATATTTCAGAATATGTAAACAAGATTTGAATTTTCGTGCATTTTAGCCTAGACTGGTAACTGAATCATCAAAATATTAATCAAAAATAATTAATTTAAAAAACCAACAGCGTTCGTTTAGAATAATAATATAAAAAAAAATGTTTGTAGATGAAATCATTGAGCCAATCCGTCACACTGGGTAAAGTTTTTTACAACCTCGAGAAATGTAAAAATCTATACATCTTTTGTTCGATTTTCAAAAATTTCAATGAGAATCAAAAACCTTGAAAAACTATCTCACGATGTAAGAAACTATGACATCACAATTTTGTTATCTTTGAATGATAAGTATTTTACACTATATAAAAATAAAACTGAATTAGTGTTATGGTATACAAATGTTGCAGATAAGAACCCTGCTGTTGCATGAAGCCCCGTTTGACGATTTAGGAATTTTAATTTATTTAACAATCCCATTTGAATTTGAAGGGGGTCTTCAATTTAAACCGTCCAATGCACACATAATTTTTTTTCCCAAAATCCAAAAAAAAAATCGAAGCCGCCGCACATTTTGGATTTCCGAACTAAAATATACTTTTAAATTTCTTTTTCAACCAACTCGAGACTGATATATTCTTGTTAACCTTCATTTTTTATGTAAAACCCGGTTTAATACACTTCACAGTGGATTGGAGTCTTTCTTACAGCCTATTTATCATATCTGGTTTCACATGACACAAAATAACTCGGATTTATTATCAATCAAGTTTGAACACCGTAAATCAGTTTAATATGTGCAAACATCGTTTTAAAATAGGCTTAAGAAGAATTTTTAGTTTTTAAGTCATCAGTCTGTACGGTAATTGAACCAAAGACGAAATAAATGATAAATCCAAAACGAATTTAAGAAATGGTGATTAAAATTGTTTATAGAAAAAAAGTATTTTTTTTGTTTCGATTATAGTATTTTGAAATAACTATAATTTTCATGAAGATAACATAATTTTCAACTAATTGGAGATTCTTGACTGAATTCTGCAATATCTTGTATGGTCCTGTTCCAACGACATTATAATCTCACTCAATTTACTTCTTTTGGAGTAACAGCATATGGTAACTTTGAAATGGAAGAGTAATAAAAATTAAAAACCCAAATTTAAAAAAAAATGCCGGACCATGCAATTCAAATTAATAACTCTCTCAATGGACGAGAAAGAATATGGTGAAAAATAAATTGGGAAAATAACAACTGCTAGAGTAGAATAACTTGCGTAACGTCGAAAAATTTTGTCAATTTTCTCAATATTGTAAAAATTCTAAATTTTGTCAATTTTGTCAATTTAATCAATTTTGTCAATTTTGTCAATTTTGTCAATTTTGTCAATTTTGTCAATTTTGTCAATTTTGTCAATTATGTCAATTTTGTCAATTTTGTCAATTTTGTCAATTTTGTCAATTTTGTCAATTTTGTCAATTTTGTCAATTTTGTCAATTTTGTCAATTTTGTCAATTTTGTCAATTTTGTCAATTTTGTCAATTTTGTCAATTTTGTCAATTTTGTCAATTTTGTCAATTTTGTCAATTTTGTCAATTTTGTCAATTTTGTCAATTTTGTCAATTTTGTCAATTTTGTCAATTTTGTCAATTTTGTCAATTTTGTCAATTTTGTTAAATTCGTCAAATTTGTCAATTTTGTCAATTTTGTCAATTTTGTCAATTTTGTCAATTTTGTCAATTTTGTCAATTTTGTCAATTTTGTCAATTTTGTCAATTTTGTCAATTTTGCCAATTTTGTCAATTTTGCCAATTTTGTCAATTTTGTCAATTTTGTCAATTTTGTCAATTTTGTCAATTTTGTCAATTTTGTCAATTTTGTCAATTTTGTTAATTTCGTCAATTTTATCAATATTTTCAATTTATTCAAATTTGTCAATAATGTCAATTTTGTCAATTTTGTCAATTTTGTCAATTTCATCATTTTTGTTATAATTGTCATTTTTAAATTTCGTCAATTTTGAAAATTTTGTCAATTATAGCAATTTTATCAATATTGTCAATTTTGTCAATTTTGTCAATTTTGTCAAATTTGTTAATTTTGTGAATTTTGTCAATTTTGTCAATTTTGTCATTTTTGTCATTTTTGTCATATTAGTCATATTTGTCATTTTTGTCAATTTTGTCATTTTTGTCAATTTTGTCAATTTTGTCAATTTTGTCAATTTTGTCATATTTGTCAATTTTGTCAATTTTGTCATTTTTGTCAATTTTGTCAATTTTGTCAATTTTGTCAATTTTGTCAATTTTGTCAATTTTGTCAATTTTGTCAATTTTGTCAATTTAGTCAATTTAGTCAATTTTGTCAATTAAGTATGTTTTGTCAATTTTTTCATTTTTTTTAAATTTATGTCAATTTTGTCAATTTTGTCAATTTTGTCAATTTTTGTCAATTTTGTCAATTTTGTCATTTTTGCCATTTTTGTCATTTTTGTCATTTTTGTCATTTTTGTCATTTTTGTCATTTTTGTCATTTTTGTCATTTTTGTCATTTTTGTCATTTTTGTCATTTTTGTCATTTTTGTCATTTTTGTCATTTTTGTCATTTTTGTCATTTTTGTCATTTTTGTCATTTTTGTCATTTTTGTCATTTTTGTCAATTTTGTCAATTTTGTCAATTTTGTCAATTTTGTCAATTTTGTCAATTTTGTCAATTTTGTCAATTTTGTCAATTTTGTCAATTTTGTCAATTTTGTCATATTTGTCATTTTTGTCAATTTTGTCAATTTTGTCAATTTTGTCAATTTTGTCAATTTTGTCAATTTTGTCAATTTTGTCAATTTTGTCAATTTTGTCAATTTTGTCAATTTTGTCAATTTTGTCAATTTTGTCAATTTTGTCAATTTTGTCAATTTAGTCAATTTTGTCAATTAAGTATGTTTTGTCAATTTTTTCATTTTTTTAAATTTATGTCAATTTTGTCAATTTTGTCAATTTTGTCAATTTTGTCAATTTTGTCATTTTTGCCATTTTTGTCATTTTTGTCATTTTTGTCATTTTTGTCATTTTTGTCATTTTTGTCATTTTTGTCATTTTTGTCATTTTTGTCATTTTTGTCATTTTTGTCATTTTTGTCATTTTTGTCATTTTTGTCATTTTTGTCATTTTTTGTCATTTTTGTCATTTTTGTCATTTTTGTCATTTTTGTCATTTTTGTCATTTTTGTCATTTTTGTCATTTTTGTCATTTTTGTCATTTTTGTCATTTTTGTCATTTTTGTCATTTTTGTCATTTTTGTCATTTTTGTCATTTTTGTCATTTTTGTCATTTTTGTCATTTTTGTCATTTTTGTCATTTTTGTCATTTTTGTCATTTTTGTCATTTTTGTCATTTTTGTCATTTTTGTCATTTTTGTCATTTTTGTCATTTTTGTCATTTTTGTCATTTTTGTCATTTTTGTCATTTTTGTCATTTTTGTCATTTTTGTCATTTTTGTCATTTTTGTCATTTTTGTCATTTTTGTCATTTTTGTCATTTTTGTCATTTTTGTCATTTTTGTCATTTTTGTCATTTTTGTCATTTTTGTCATTTTTGTCATTTTTGTCATTTTTGTCATTTTTGTCATTTTTGTCATTTTTGTCATTTTTGTCATTTTTGTCATTTTTGTCATTTTTGTCATTTTTGTCATTTTTGTCATTTTTGTCATTTTTGTCATTTTTGTCATTTTTGTCATTTTTGTCATTTTTGTCATTTTTGTCATTTTTGTCATTTTTGTCATTTTTGTCATTTTTGTCATTTTTGTCATTTTTGTCATTTTTGTCATTTTTGTCATTTTTGTCATTTTTGTCATTTTTGTCATTTTTGTCATTTTTGTCATTTTTGTCATTTTTGTCATTTTTGTCATTTTTGTCATTTTTGTCATTTTTGTCATTTTTGTCATTTTTGTCATTTTTGTCATTTTTGTCATTTTTGTCATTTTTGTCATTTTTGTCATTTTTGTCATTTTTGTCATTTTTAACATTTTTGTCATTTTTGTCATTTTTGTCATTTTTGTCATTTTTGTCATTTTTGTCATTTTTGTCATTTTTGTCATTTTTGTCATTTTTGTCATTTTTATCATTTTTATCATTTTTATCATTACTATCATTATTATCATTTTTATAATTTTTATAATTTTTATAATTTTTATCATTTTTGTCATTTTTGTCATTTTTGTCATTTTTGTCATTTTTGTCATTTTTGTCATTTTTGTCATTTTTGTCATTTTTGTCATTTTTTGTCATTTTTGTCATTTTTGTCATTTTTGTCATTTTTGTCATTTTTGTCATTTTTGTCATTTTTGTCATTTTTGTCATTTTTGTCATTTTTGTCATTTTTGTCATTTTTGTCATTTTTGTCATTTTTGTCATTTTTGTCATTTTTGTCATTTTTGTCATTTTTGTCATTTTTGTCATTTTTGTCATTTTTGTCATTTTTGTCAATTTTGTCAATTTTGTCAATTTTGTCAATTTTGTCAATTTTGTCAATTTTGTCAATTTTGTCAATTTTGTCAATTTTGTCAATTAAGTATGTTTTGTTAATTTTTTTAATTTATGTCAATTTTGTCAATTTTGTCAATTTTGTCAATTTTGTCAATTTTGTCATATTTGTTAATTTTGTCATATTTGTCATATTTGTCATTTTTGTCAATTTTGTCATTTTTGTCAATTTTGTCAATTTTGTCAATTTTGTCAATTTTGTCAATTTTGTCAATTTTGTCAATTTTGTCAATTTTGTCAATTTAGTCAATTTTGTCAATTAAGTATGTTTTGTCAATTTTTTCATTTTTTTTTTAATTTATGTCAATTTTGTCAATTTTGTCAATTTTTTCAATTTTGTCATTTTTGTCATTTTTGTTATTTTTGTCATTTTTGTAATTTTTGTCATTTTTGTCATTTTTGTCATTTTTGTCATTTTTGTCATTTTTGTCATTTTTGTCATTTTTGTCATTTTTGTCATTTTTGTCATTTTTGTCATTTTTGTCATTTTTGTCATTTTTGTCATTTTTGTCATTTTTGTCATTTTTGTCATTTTTGTCATTTTTGTCATTTTTGTCATTTTTGTCATTTTTGTCATTTTTGTCATTTTTGTCATTTTTGTCATTTTTGTCATTTTTGTTATTTTTGTTATTTTTGTCATTTTTGTCATTTTTGTCATTTTTGTCATTTTTGTCATTTTTGTCATTTTTGTCATTTTTGTCATTTTTGTCATTTTTAACATTTTTGTCATTTTTGTCATTTTTGTCATTTTTGTCATTTTTGTCATTTTTGTCATTTTTGTCATTTTTGTCATTTTTGTCATTTTTGTCATTTTTGTCATTTTTGTCATTTTTGTCATTTTTGTCATTTTTGTCATTTTTGTCATTTTTGTCATTTTTGTCATTTTTGTCATTTTTGTCATTTTTGTCATTTTTGTCATTTTTGTCATTTTTGTCATTTTTGTCATTTTTGTCATTTTTGTCAGTTTTGTCATTTTTGTCATTTTTGTCATTTTTGTCATTTTTGTCATTTTTGTCATTTTTGTCATTTTTGTCATTTTTGTCATTTTTGTCATTTTTGTCATTTTTGTCATTTTTGTCATTTTTGTCATTTTTGTCATTTTTGTCATTTTTGTCATTTTTGTCATTTTTGTCATTTTTGTCATTTTTGTCATTTTTGTCATTTTTGTCATTTTTGTCATTTTTGTCATTTTTGTCATTTTTGTCATTTTTATCATTTTTATCATTATTATCATTATTATCATTTTTATAATTTTTATAATTTTTATCATTTTTGTCATTTTTGTCATTTTTGTCATTTTTGTCATTTTTGTCATTTTTGTCATTTTTGTCATTTTTGTCATTTTTGTCATTTTTGTCATTTTTGTCATTTTTGTCATTTTTGTCATTTTTGTCATTTTTGTCATTTTTGTCATTTTTGTCATTTTTGTCATTTTTGTCATTTTTGTCATTTTTGTCTTTTTTGTCATTTTTGTCATTTTAATCATTTTTATCATTACTATCATTTTTATAATTTTTATAATTTTTATAATTTTTATAATTTTTATCATTTTTATCATTTTTGTCATTTTTGTCATTTTTGTCATTTTTGTCATTTTTGTCATTTTTGTCATTTTTGTCATTTTTGTCATTTTTGTCATTTTTGTCATTTTTGTCATTTTTGTCATTTTTGTCATTTTTGTCATTTTTGTCATTTTTGTCATTTTTGTCATTTTTGTCATTTTTGTCATTTTTGTCATTTTTGTCATTTTTGTCATTTTTGTCATTTTTGTCATTTTTGTCATTTTTGTCATTTTTGTCATTTTTGTCATTTTTGTCATTTTTGTCATTTTTGTCATTTTTGTCATTTTTGTCATTTTTGTCATTTTTGTCATTTTTGTCATTTTTGTCATTTTTGTCATTTTTGTCATTTTTTGTCACGCAATATTTTTTTAACCAACTTTTTAAATACAACTAAGTATGATGGTTATTTTTTTTTTCGTGACTAGTGATGAAACGATCAAAATATTGCTTTATAAAATAAAAGAAAATAAATTTTCAAAGGAGAAAGATGGGCGAGGATTTGCCATTAAAACAAATTAGTCAAAAAAATTTAAAAAGTAAACATAACAATATTTGGGCAAACAATATTTAAAAACAGTTTTATTCCATTTTCAATCTCTTGAAATTAACATGAAATCCACCTTCAAAACATCCGGACACTGTTAACGTGCGGAGATTTATGATTTTTTTTGCCCAGACGGACAAACATTCCAAGGATCTAGCTTTGGTGCCCACATTTGTTTTGTCTCTGCACCCTTATCTGGGTTCTGTCGTCGTCCGAGCGCTTCTTCGCCGCTTTTTCTCGCATTCGTCGTCCGTGTCCTTCTCATGTTCATTTACGTCTGTTTGGATGTCCCAAAGGCTAGCTTTAATTAATTTTTTATTGTACCGGCAATCACAATTATCCGTGATTATGGCTTTGTTACGCCCCCACGGGGGAAGTTTTTCGAGAGCGTAAAAAAGTTTACCTCCATCCCCTAAACTGGCCATGGTAAAGCAAGTGTCAAAGCGGAACAAGGATTCGGAATCGTTCCGTGGCCCGGCCAGAAAAAGCCGAAAAAAAAACACAGAGATTTTGAGGACAATATACCACTAATACCTGGTCGCTTTCATCATTCCGGGGACGACGACGACAGGACGAAGAGATAAGAAAATGGTGTTTGGAGCAGGGTTTTTCGGTGTTGGCGGTAAAAAGAATCTGCTAATGATAGTGTTTGGCCCCGGGAAAAAACGACGGTTTCTTTAATTATCATCGTATTTCTCGTCTTTCTTTTCTGGCTGAAGAACCTTGCTTGGCGATAAAGAAGTATTCTCGGACTGTGAAAAGCAAGACAATTTAATTCGAGTTGGAGAAAATTGATTCCAATTTGGTGTTTAATGGCTGATTATAATTGTCGTCCGAATAATAAAGCGAAAGATTGATATCGACTTTAGATTGATCGTTAATTTTTTTTATTTTGATTTTTTATTCTGGAATCAGAACCTTTTAATTCGAACTCAATTTTGACAATGAGAAAAAGTAGGTTTATTGAGCTGTAATCACTCAGTTTGATAAAGACGTATCTTATTGCAGAAGCAGAAAATTTACTTAAACATAAAAGCCTCTTTTAGTATCTTGAATGATGAAATCTTTGGAAATGACACCATTTCGGCTTGACACAAACCCCAATATTTCACAAACAAGTTGAAAGCAACCAGCCCCCAAACATAAAAGCCAATCTGTCAGGCATTTACGCCGTTGAGCTCCATTGAAATATGAATAAAACTCGTTATACTCTAGGGTTAAATCAATCAATCGATTTGTAGGATCCCTTTTCTTCCATTTTTTTTATTTTATCCTAACTCCATTCTCAACCGACACGTATTCGGGTTTCTTCTCGGATCCATACGTTCTGAATGTCCTTCCGGTACCAAATTCCAACAGCAGCAAACGGGGAGGGATCGATGCTCAATCGCTGTTCGAAATCGATGATGATTTGGCCTCCATTTTTGTTGTACAACTTCGAACGTTGAGCATAACACAACGGAAAATTTTCAACCCTCATCAACCTCAGGGGTAAAAGACACATGAGCGTTTTTACCTGTTTACATTTGTCTGAAATAACTATGTAGGAATAGCATGGAATAAACGATACAAAAGCGTCAAGTGATTGTTGAATGAAAACTTTAAATGATAACACCGAAGAATTTTACTTTACTTCTTAATGATCCCTAGTCAATCCTCCGGTGCGTAGGGCCGTGGTAAAGGACCACTATTAACGATCCGGAGCCAGCGTCTTCACCTGGTTCCAGTCAAGATTCTCGTCAACAGTTCGGATTTCAGCGACTAGCTGGGTCTGCCTCTTCTTCGATGTTCTTTTGGATTCCAATCTAGCGCCTCTCTGCAAATCTCGTTTTCATCTTTTCGCAGCGTGTGCCCAATCCATCTCCACTCACGTTCCCGAATCTCGATTTCTAGCGCCTTTTGATGACACCGGCGATGTACTTCCTCATTCGAGATCCAGTTGCCAGGCCACTAAGCGCGGATGATGTTCCGCAGCCAGCGGTTTACAAATACTTGCAGTTTTCGCGTCGTTACCGCATATATGCAC
The DNA here is from genome assembly GCF_029784155.1 of Uranotaenia lowii. NCBI lineage: Eukaryota > Metazoa > Arthropoda > Insecta > Diptera > Culicidae > Uranotaenia > Uranotaenia lowii. The sequence continues at coordinate 123,646,587 of NC_073692.1, forward strand.
CAAGTTTCGCACCCGTACAGCAATACGGATATGACGTTTGAGTTGAAGATTCGGATTTTCGTTCGTCGAGAGATCTGGCGTGACCTTCAGATGTTTCTGAGACTCGCAAACGCAAATCGGGCCTTTCTGATCCGGGTTTCGATGTCTTTCTTTGTGCCACCATCATGCGTTATCTGGCTACCAAGATACTGGAAGCACTCCACTGTCTCAACCTGTTGCCCAGCCACCATGAAACTGGAAGGATTTCCTGTGTTGATCTCCATCGACTTGATCTTTCCGACAATGACTTTGAGACCTGCTGCCTTGGAACTTTCGGTGAGGTCGTCGAGTTTGCTCTGCATATCCGGTTGTGTTTGGGCAAGCAAAACAATATCGTCTGCCAGGTCAAGGTCGTTCAGTTGCTCCATTATTGAAGGATTCCACGACAATTCTCGGTTCGGTGCACAGTCGATTGATCCAGTTAGAATCTCATCCATTACGATGAGAAAACGTAGCGGTGATACATCCTTGTCTCACTCCAGCAGTCACCGGGATTGGTTCGAACAAGACACCGTCCGAAAAGAGTCCTTGAATTCGTTGATTTGTTCCAGTATGATTCGTAGCGTTGTGATGTGATCCATACATGATCGTCCGGATCGGAATCCAGCTTGTTGCCGTCGGAGTGTAGCGTCGATTTTCTCCTGGATTCTGTTCAGCATCACTTTGCAGAGTACTTTGAGCGTTGTACAGATCAACGTTATGCCACGCCAGTTACTGCACTCTGTCAGGTCTCTTTCCTCGGGACCTTTACGAGGATACCCTGAATCCAGTCAGCCGGGAATGGTGCAGTATCCCAGATGTCAGCGAAAAGACGGTGCAACATTTGTGCTGACAGGGCAGGGTCGGCTTTCAGCATTTCAGCAGGGATGCAATCGATACCAGGTGCTTTATTGGATTTCATGTTTTTGAATGCCGCTTCTATTTCATCGCTTCATCGCTATTCGTGACTCGGAAGAGTTGTTCGAAGAGCTCAGTCCATCGTTCGAGCTGATCTGTTCGATCGGTCAATAACTGACCTGCTCGGTCCTTAAGCGGCATTCTTGCATTAGTCCTTGCAACACTGAGGCGGCGAGAAATGTCATAAAGTAATCGGATATCTCCGTTGGCGGCGGCTCTTTCTCCCTCTTCGGCAAGGGAGTTTGTTCAGGATCTCTTGTCTCTTCTACAAGCTCGTTTATCGTAAGTGGGCGGCTGCTTTGGCTGACCCGGTACATGCCTGTTCATTTCCGATATTCGCCTTTCTCCGATCATCGACCATCCTCCAAGTTTCCTCCGACATCCATTCACTTTTTCTTCCACAACCTTTACCGAGAGTACCATAGCTCGTCGTGATAAAGGCATTCTTGGTTCCACACCACTTCAAATCAATATTAAAGAAACAAGTTATCAACACCTGTTATCACCTTAATTTGTGGGCCAAGCTAGGTTTAAATACAGGTGTGTCTGCCTCTGCATGCAAAACTATCCGTGCTGGTTCCTACCGACGGTAGATTCTATGGTTCAGAATCGTAAAGCCTACGGTAGCGGCATTTTCTCAGTAATGTCTAGTCCAAATCGCACAAATTTCACATCGCTGAACTTCGCAGGCTGTCGCGCTTGAGACCAGTTGGTTTTTTCTTAAACCGGTTTAAAAAATCAAAACGGCTTTTAGCTTTACATCCAACAATAAAATATATTAACCCAACGAGTTTGATCACAAAGTTAGTGTTTATTGTCTAGTATCAGAAGCTACACTAAAGGCGCCGAGAGCCGATCTCGTTCTTCTCAACAGCTTCAGCTCTTATCAGTTTCATCTCCTACTCAATTTTCTACTAGGATGATTATTTCTCTTATCAATTTAATTTGATGATTGAAGACGGTTAGAGATGCTCAATTATCAAACTCATTATAACAGTTGACAAGATCTAAGACCAACGCCAATTATATACAAACTTGAGAAACAAAGTTACAATCAGGTAAAGAAGGAATAACTTAATTTTTAATTCAAAATATAAATATAATTTCAGTTTCATATTCATCTTCTACTTCTATCTATCTAACTATCAACTTCTATCTACTCTACTAATATATAAAAAAGAGTTATATGATTGTTGGTTTGTTTGTTTGTAAGCTCCTTATACAAATCCACACCGCTTAACCGGTCAGCTTGAAATTTGGTACAGAGATGGTAAGGTTTTAGCACTAGTTCTGAGCCCCTCTCACCTAAGAAATGGGACCCCCCATACAACTTTCGTTTTAGTTCTCACGTACCAAAAGTCATGGCACCCATTTTGTCAACCAATGTTCGTTCCCTTTGGCGGGGTTGTTTTCACCATCACCATGGGTTGGACCTGGACTACCCAGATAACCAGAAATCGTAAAGCAGTGTTCATTGTAGATTGTATAAGCATCCAATTTAGATTGGAATTGTATGTACATCATGTTGTAGCTAAACCAAGTTATATTTTATCGTTTATGGTTTGTATAGATCATTATTAACGATAACATTTTGTTAATCGTATAAAAAGATCAATAAAGTTGTTTTGAATCGCATTAGAATTGTGTAAAGCTCAATATTTTATCCCACTGTACAATTAAGCAATCTTTCATGCTTGCGATCTATGATGACATATTATTTCCATGAAAGGTCGTATGGTAATTGTGAGAAAATCGTATAAAGGAATTTAAACAATCTATTCATACATGTCATTCAAAGTTGCTTATTGAGATTAACTAAATTGGTTAATAATTGTTAATAATACAATTCCTATGCTAAGCAATATCGTAATCATCTTATGTAAACAATTGCAAAAATTGGAAATCCTGGACGAATTTTGTTGCAAAAATGAAAGCAGTTTAAATTAAGAAAAAAATTATAAAAATGAAAAAAATGGCACATACAATCGGCGTTTGCAAAAACACAGGCGTCGCTTAAAAAAAATCCGGTTCGGTGATAAATGATTCCAGATATCCAGAAATCGTAAAGTAGTGTTCATTGTAGATTGTATAAGCATCCAGTTTAGATTGGAATTGTATAAACGTCATGTTGTAGCTAAACCAAGTTATATTCTATCGTTTATGGTTTGTATCGTTCATTATATACGAAAATATTTTGTTAATCGTATAGAAAGATCACTTAAGTGGTTTTGAATTGCAGTAGAATTGTGTAAAGCTCAATATTATATCCCACTGTACAACTAAGCAATCTTTCATGCTTGCGATCTATGATGACATATTATTTCCATGAAAGGTCTAACAGAAATTGTAAGAACATCGTATAATGGAATTTAAACAATCTGCAGATTGCTGAATTGTTTAACAGGACAGTAAATAGCTAGCTAAGATCGCACTGCGCTAAATATAATTATTGATTGTAATCGAATCATCTATGAGATAGGTTAAAGTTGTATATCAAAAAACGGCATCTATAAATAGATTTGGAGTCCGAAATGATGCAGTCAGTGGTACTTTATACGATCAACTGATTTTCAAACGGAACTCTCAACTATACATGAACAAATTGGCTTGTTTGTATCAATATGAAATGGCGCCGAGGAAGTATCGAAGGACAGGGATCGGAACGTTGTGAGTTCAAGACTGAGAAAAATGAGACACATAAAGTTGTTTATGGTTCAATTTTTTTTCGCAGTAAACATTAAATTCTATTGTACTAATGTTCACGGCGATTCATAGTGAAATCGTACTAAAGGAAAAAATATAATTTCTTTGGGATACAGTAACAATAAATTGTATTAAATGGCGAAGAAAGTTATACAAACCTCAGGCTACCTGCAAAAGGAAATTGTAATCAAATTGTTAGGCAGGCAATAGAAAGTTGTAAGTTGTACAATCCTAAGATTTTATGCAAAGCAAAGTTGCTATCAAATTGTTGAAAATGCAATACAAAGTTTTATATTTTCAAGGTGAGCAAAATTTGGTCCGTATATTGCCTCCACTTTGGTACGTACACACAGCAAAAAAAGTGTTGCGAAATTACATCAAAAACGTGCACATAACTCGAGTCGCTAAATGTATTTAATATTACATTGTTTTGATGTACCAAGCAACTACACGTTTTAGATGTAAAAAAATACACAAAACATATGTAACGGAGTAGACAAGATCGAGCACAGAGATAAAATACATCTTGTGATGAAACTAACCGTTATCATTTTCAAAATTTGAATAAATTTCTGATAGGTTAAAAAATCTAAAACTCAAATTAAAGACTCAAAATTTAAGCTCCAACTTATGTATGTATAAAAGGATCAGAATTTTTTTCAGACTGAATTAAACCATTAAAAACTGAAGACATGATTTTATTCCATGAATTATGACAAACTAAAAAACTAACTTATTCCATGAATTATGACAAACTGAAGAATGGAACCATCCAAATGGATTCAGTCACATCTGCTTCGCTGAACCTTTCAGTATCCTGTTGAAATGTTTGATCGTATCCTTCCTACTTTGAAAGAAACTGGGCATATCTGGGCATCCTACCTTCAGCCAGACATTCACACCCGAAATAAACACTGATTGGCACAGTTCCGTATTCGATTAATCTGTCGCTTTGATGGCCATTGGTCCTACAACTTCGCAACTTCGTTGTCATCCATTTCTGTAAACATTGAATGAGAAAGTTAACAGGGAGAATACAAAATTGAACGCAGAATACTCACCATCGAATATAACTTTCTTTATTTTCTTTTCTCCGGAACTCTTTTGTATCTCTGATAAACGATGACCAAAATTCCTGAAAGAGCAAAATTATGTTAAGAAATTATCACCAATAGTTTTGCTTAGAGGTATTTTCAATATTGATATTACTTACCAACAGAACAAATCCTCCTGAACTCCACAATCCGTTTCAAACTTTCCGAAACGAAAAAAAAATAAAATGTCATTTGGAATAAACATTGACTACTTGATGTAATACTACATAGAAAGTTGGAATATTACACAACATGACGCGTTCGGATTGTGTACATCGTTTAGATGTAATATTTTAACCAAAATCAATAAAAATACATAGGTTGTCTCGCATCGTCATAAATTACATCGTCCAACGTTACAATTTTTTTTGCTGTGCAGGCTCATATAGAATATTCTATACAACATTTTCAGATTGTACAAAAGTGTGTATATCTCAGAAACAACTGAAATATACGGACCAAAATGTTCACTGGGTAGAAACGACCATCCAGAGTTCATGTCTACTGGACAGCAAATCATAGACTGCTAATGATAAAAAATTTGAAAACGAAATTTTTGGCGGGTTTTTTTTATTTCTTCTCCTTTTTATAGCACAAGGTACAAGCACGTGGTTCTTGGATGAAATAATAAGTCTTCTTATGGGATAAAAAATATATTCCTACTTGCCTGTTATAATATTGATTAGCACAGCAGTTCCTACCGCCGCTGGGGAACGTTAAGAGTCTACATAAATATGCTGCGTGTAAATTGTGGATGCAATGATTATTATTCATAATAAATTGACTTCTTCTTCTGATAGATTGTTTGCTAAAAGCTAATGAAACGTTTTTCATAAATTTATACTTTCAAGAACCAAGCATTTTCACCTTATTTAAATTCCTTATACAACAATAAACTAAATTAAGAGTTGTTAGTTGAAGGCTGCGATCTCAATGCTTTGATTGTCGTGTAGAAATTTACTTAAAAGGGGGATTCGACAATTAAACGTGCAAGTAAAAAAAAAAATCCAACACATGCATCTTTTAAGTAATTAAATCTGAAGTTTTTAGTGCTGTACAATTAAATACGGTCACTTTATTAATTTTAAGCTATTGTTGGTCATCAATGTGTTCAATTCTGCCATCCAATTATGAGAAAACTATAACCGTTTAGTACTGCAAATTCATACGAATGAATTCTTAGGATATTTACATTGATCACTCTTCACGATAATTAACGGAATAGTTGTCCCAGTTGTGAGATTTAACTCAAATAACACCTTTCACAATACATACATTATAAATGGGTGATTTCGGTTCCGAGATTATGTGTATTTGTGTATTTGATAACTTAAAAAACTATTATCTAGTGGAGCTTTCAACATCTTAAACAATTTTAAACAATCATAAAACAGTGTGAATTTAAAGCACATTCAAATTTGCAGAGCAAGCCTTCAATAAGGTTTCAGTGGAAATCTATTCAGAAATTTCAAAGTACAAAATAAAACTTGAATAGACCATTCTACGGTGAAAAGTGTGATAATTTTCAAAAAAAGTCGTTTACATATGTTAACAAGCTTAAGATGTTGGATTTTTTCCAAGATAACACACGAAAAAGATGAAAAATACATTGTAACAAAATATTAAGACCAAATCTAATCAAGCTTCCTAGAAAAAGATGGGTTAAAATTAAAAAAAAAATTGGGAAATTTTATGAATAAATCAAGGCATTTGAGTTCAAAATGATTAACCCAAAATCCGGGCAATATCCGAGCATAGTTGGTCTGTTAAATTCAAGAAGAAAACTCTTTAAATTATTTTTTTTCCATTGAACTACACCAGCGGATGTTAAATTGTATTTTTGGCTTTCAAAATACAAGTCAAGATAAAACTTTCCAATTAAAATTTCCTTTTTAAACAGAAGAATGAGAAATTGTGAAAACTCCATTTAAGTTTTTTGTAACATTTCACAAATGAAGTGAATAAATCCGGGCAAAATAACGAAATCTGGGCAACCGTGCCGGACCGGACTTTCCTCAAAGTTTGGGTCAAAAGCCCGGGCAAGTCCGAATAAATCCAGGCAACTTTAGTTAAAAATGTTTTTCGTAATGGGATGAATAAGCATTCAAGATAAATTATTTTAGCAAACCTCATTACTATTAGCTTTTCAATATAATGAAAACTTTATTTTTTATCTCAATCAAAACTTAAAAAAGACTCATAAAACTTACAAGGCTTACATGACCAAACATGAAAAACTTTCGAAATTTCGAAAAGTCAAATGACTCATTTTTTGTGAACCCGTGCAAGGCCGGGTTAAATCAACTAGTAAACATTTAAAATTTGATTTTATGTAATGTGTTGATTCTAAATCAGGAAAGTTTAAAAACAAAATAACGTCAGAGTCAATATTAGAAAACTTCAGTTGAGGAAGTTTCAATATGAATTTCTTATTCAAGATATAAATATGAATGAAAATTCAATAAACAATTTCAGTATGGTCGATTTGGCCAATTAAAGAAACAAAGGGTTTTTTTTAAATTAATATCAATTATGATTATAAAGCTAACAATAATTTTGCATTATTCATACTCATTTCAGCTTATAAAGAAAGAATTCTAGATTGCCCGGTTAAATAAATTTAATTCCCTTTGATTTTTATTGTAGCTAATCTTCAAGTTCTCCATATTTATTTTATATTTCAATGATTCCCAGCATTTACTCTCATATTGTCCGGTTTAAGTTCAGGTATATTTATTGTAAAGTTTTTAAATCAATTTATGTAAACATTAATAATGAATTCCTAAAAAATCACGGAAAATTCAAATTTCAAGCGATTTACCTTGCAATTGTGCAAGACATTCGAACCTTTTAAAAAGAGAAGATGTTTTTCTGTTCTACCTATCCTGTGCTGCAAGTCTTCAATAAAAAACTGATGATAAGGTACTGTAATTTTTTAAAATCTCGACGAAGCTTATAAAAAGTAATCCCTGTTTCCGTAAATGCCTTAATTTTTTCTTTCTGTTGAGAATTTTTTTCATATTCAAAACATAACGCTGGGAACTCCTTAAAGTATATTCTTTATACAATAAATATAAGAACGTAATGAATTATTTATTGTGGGTAGACATTCAAGATTTTCCAGATTTTTTCGGACAATAACGGGGTTTTTTAAAGTAAAGTGAACAAGTAAAGCACACTACGGTCTGGCTGATTGTCATAATATTGTAAAAACAAGTCCGTATTTTGCTGGATATATACACAGGAAAAAACCAGAAAACTTGTAGAGCATAACTTTTTTAGCAAGCTTTATCTAAATTTGTTTTTTTTTTTTTGGAAGTTTGGACGTTTTTCGATAAAAAAAAATAACATTAAAACTATACCAATACAAAGAAAAAAAAATAAACTTTCACATAAAACAACGCATTTGCTTCCTAATTTCTATCATTTTTCAAGATAGGTTCAAGCCTTTAAAAACAGATATTTTAAAATTTTGATATAACATTTTTAGTAATATAAAAAATTTCCTACAACAAACCAAATTAAGCCTATTTGAAACTCAATTTATTGACTTCCAGATGTAAACAATATTCAAATATTTTAACCCTAGACTTAGTTTATGATGATTGTTTGCAAAAATTACAAGTTGATCAAAGTTACCTCGATGATCTAAGTTCCTCCAGTTTACGGTACTTGGTATGATTAAACGAGCGTCAATTTTTTTTTTATCCTGGGGGATGTGGAGGCAATACAGCCTTGATGGGAAATAAACGTAAGATTTACAAATGAGCGACATTTTTTAGGTTCTTTATGTTAAGAAAAAATATCAACCATGATCTAGTTTTCGAAAACTTCAATAAAGTTTTTATTGTATAGTTTCAGGATTTTTTATATAACTTCATATAAATTGAAAAACAATCAAGACATTTATCATATTTTCTGTTTTCTGTTTCAAGTTTGTAACTTTATTACTAAACCATTGAAAATCCATTCCGGAGCTTTAGAAAAAAAGCACCCATCCCACTTTTTGGCAAAAAATTCAGACATATTCAACAATGACCACCGGAGGGTGAATGTTTTGGATCGGTTTGCTCCGATTAAGGAACCAGACAACACCCACCGGAAGAGGGTGGGTTTCAAACCCTGAATGATAAAGACAGAGGCACCCACGGGACACGAGATTTCCGAAGTTTGCTTACTCTTTCTTGATCTTCTCCACGATTTCACATTTGCACCAGAAAACACACCGATGTGGGTGGTGGTCAACCAGGCAGCTGACCATCCATGAATATTCAATAAAATGAAATTCGGTGCTAATGGCTCCGATTATATGTATGCGAGAGTGCTTTCTCGTTGGTCTTTTTTCTGTTGTTGTGTGTATGTCTTGAACCGTTAACCCGAAAAAAGTGAGAGCATGGTTGCAACAACCATTCTCGGTGGATTGTTCCTTTCTTTTGCTTCCTTTTTTATTGTTTTCATATTTCATCCACCTTTTTCCGAACGGAAATGGACCAAATCGTAACCCGTGATTGCCACTCTGGAGAGATTGCAGCCGATTTCGGGCGTAGCGACCGGTAGATTTGGAATAAATTTCAGATCATGTGGGGTCCTGTGGCAGTGGGTATCGGTTTTTCTGGTGAAATGTCATCTGTTTCCGGTTTTTGGTAAAAGAAATGTTTGGATATAATGAATTAAAAAAAAATGTAACGAAGTATTGAAGAAATCAAATGAGTCAAAACTTTTGGTGTAAAGAGCAAACATTTGAAAGCTAGATGATAATTGAAAAAAAATCTCAATTTGAGAGTAGTGAATAATTTTTGGAAAACTATTCAAAAGAATAAAGCTTTTTTTTAATTTTCTAAACATTAATTTCAGCTTTACTGTCTATATTTCTTTTAAAAATAAACAAACAGAAAAAAACAAAATGAAAGAAAACCCCAGAGCACAAATTGGATTTAATGTGCTTTAGTTTGATTCGATTTTTTTTAAACGAACACACACACATGAGATATAAAAGAAAATTCATGTTTCTATGAAGAGATCTAAATTCTACTTAAGACTAAAGTGTACATCTTTCAACGATATAATGGCCAGTTTCTAACTAATGCAAACACCACCAGACCACAGAAAGAGAACTATGTATGAGACTCGATCTCATGACCTTTGGCTTAGAAAACTTAATCATTATCCTCTAGGCCACGGTCGGCGGATTTGTATTGGTTTTCAGTTGAATTAAGCTCTAATTACCCTTTGTGCCAATTTGTACCACTTTTCAGAAAGCTGTAGCTAAATTAAAAATAAAATGAACTACTCAGTTAGTTTGTAAGTTTTTAAAGATTCAAAATAGCAAAAAACTAAGTTTTGTTATCAGTTACTTAGAAAATTGAAAGATCCTAAATATTGAGTCCAAGTCTGAAGATTCCAGTTTAAAATTATCATTTAAGGAATAATTTTACGGTATCTTAAATACAGCGCAATATTTTTTCTGCTTTTTTGCAATCGAGGATCATTAATCAAGAATTTATTGGATTGAAAAATAGAAACATTTAGTTGCAAACAAAAAAAGATTCCAATCGGAAGCCGGAAACAGTTGGGTGAATTTGTTTCCTTTTACATCTTCCTCCTTCGAAGACCGGTTAGAGAATAAGAAAGCAGGTTTGGCACTCTTTTTTCACCTATTTTTGGAATAATTGAATCGAGGACTACAGAGCTGAATTGAGAGAACTACGAGAAAAAAAACAGTCCCAAGAATGGGTCATAAGTTTTCCGGTCACATAACGTAAGGCGTCAGCAATCGAATTGAGCAATTGATTCTCATCTTTCCCACGTGCCGAGTCGATGACGAAGATGAAAAATGGAAACCGGATGTAGAACCTTTAGCGTCTTGATCGTTCGAGTGAATTTTTTCTTCCTACAACCTTTCCCGTTTTGGGTCAGGTCTGAAATTTTCCTTTGTTTTTTTTTCTTTTGCTTGAACGGGAAAGGTTACAATTTTTTCCCAACTGTTACTCCCGAGAGGCAATAAATGTATCGATTTAACGCCCTGCTTTTTTTTTCAAATGATTCATTCAAATCGTTCATCATCAGACCCGGCTCTCGCTTATCGATTTGATCGAATGGAAGCCGATTCTGAACGATTCTAGGAAGCCGTTTCACAAAACGAATTAGCGAATGTTGTTTCAAGTATCGACTGATTATTCCTGAGGGTCAAAAATTTAAAACGTTTTAATATAAAATCATTTAACTAACAAAACACAAAAAAGTAAACAATCCAAAAGTGAAACGTTGTTTATCTTTCGTAGGTTATATTTCCATCATCCGGGACCTTCCCAATATCCGAATGAAATATTCTCCATTTCAAGATACTTGTTTTGAATACAAATTTTAGCACAAAACGTGCTTCTTGCAACCCGAGAGATGGCAATCGAAATTTTCCAGCCCGTGCTGTTGATATTTATTTATATCCCTGACATGGTTCAATCAGATCTATGTTGATGAATGTTTATTTGGCAAATTATACACAATCAATGAAGAGAAAGCTGGGCTGGAGATGGCGAATAAGCGGAAAAGCGGATCCGAGCCAGGTTAAACTGCAGGTGAAGTCGCGCTGACAAGTCGGCAAATAAATGGCTGTAACTGATTAAGTAGTCGCGAAACGATTGAGTGTACACAAGATATAAAAAAATACATCGAGACTAATAAAAGTTTAATGAATGGAAGGAATGTGTTCAGTAAAACGAACACTTTCATCCCAAGTTATGAAGTTAAAATCAATAAAACTTCGACCTTTTTACATTATTTTAAATTTTTAACTTTCGACTTTTTAATCGGAATGAAAACTAAAATGACGATGCTTTTCATAGTCTTTATAGAACAGGCATGTCAAACTGGGGGTTTGCGGGCCGCATGCGGCCCGTGGCCTTGTTCAATGCGGCCCGCGTAGCCTCGGCTTAAATTGTCACGAAAAAACACCACTGATTTTTATGTAAAATATTATTGCAAAAAAATAAAGTTTAATGCAACGTTTTCAACTTAATGCAAATGTTTTTCGATGTTTAAATTTCCTCTCAGAAAAACACGCGTACACACAAAAAAAGCATAGTAAAATGACTAAATCCGTGATTTAAACGAACAACAGGCGATCATATTTTTGAGTCAAATATGTTTTGTTGTTTATAATACCTTACGCATAGCTATTTTACCATGTGCTCAATTTGGCTACGCATAGTAAATTCGACTGCGTTTTAGTAAAATTGTCAATGAAATGATGCATTGTTTTACTTCGTCCCTAGTAAAATTAATATGTTTCATGATGAAACTATTATGTGTTATGATAAAGATTAGGAGGAGCGAGGAGCTTGATTTAAATAGTAAAATTACTATGTATGTTTGTTTGTTTATTTGCATGCATGCATTATGACCTTATTTGAAACATGAAAATTCACACTTCCGACACACGTCGGTCAATGTTAGTGTGTTGTCCCGATGCTCTGGAATGATTTTCAAAGTTATGTAACTATAAAGCAGCTCAAAATTAGTTTTTTTTACAAACGGGTTTGATGATTAATGATCCTGAATTAGTGTAAACAACAAGAATGTTTACCATAGTAAAATTATCATACGCACTTATGTTTTTGAGTCAAATATGTTTTGTTCTCAAAAATACGATGTGCGTAGTATTTTGTTAATATGATTTGGTGCCACAATGTCAAAATTACTATGCGAACGGTAGTTGTGATAGAAATTATGATGAAATTATCTTGACCACAGTATTTTCGACAACAAACATTGAGAGTTATCGAAAATTACCAGGTACATAGTAATATCAATATTATTTCATGCGCACTTTCACAAAATCGATGTTAAACTTTTCGTGGTTGAAAATACTATAGCGCTGAATTGGTAAAATTATCATGACAGCGTCTTTGGGATGACCACTCAATTTTTTTCCGTGTAGCATTGTTTGAGGTGATTTCCGCTTCCGTGTAAGATTGTGTGTAAACATTCATAGCGTAAACAACATAAATATCTTCAAGTATTTTGGTTCTATTATTTTTTGTTTTACCTAAGGAACAACAGCCATTTTGTGATATTTTTTTTAAATTGAAGATGTACCTAAGCGTGAATATCAACATTATTCATTGTATAAAAGGACATCCTAAGTAATCAAAAAATTTCCGTGATTAAATTTGTAGCTCTGAATAGTTTTATTTCAGTGACCACTTGTCTTCCGTTCAGTTAATTTTGCGGTTAGTGTGTTGGCTGCAGCGGGATTGAACAAAAATATATCCCACCGCTGGAGTCTTCTTATTGTCTCAAACCTATCAGAACATGCAAGTATAAACAGCATACATTTTTAATAACACTAGTTAACAATTCAGAGTCATTTTTAATACCTATCGGTCACTGAATTAAAAAAAATCCTAAAAATCTGATTAGAGCAGATTTTAAAATCTCACGTGAGCTTTCATTACGTCGTATGAAACATCTTACGAATTCATAGAAAACTGCTGCAAAAGTTATCAAAACCACTTTAAAGTTTATATTTCACATATAGAATATGTTGTCCAGGCTACCAATATTCTAAATGGAGCGAAGTTGCGATTAGTTTAAGTCAGTTTTTTTTTTAATTTCTTCGTAATAAAACTCTTTGTTTACATTTTGTTGTATAATCTGACCAATAAACTGCTCTTCGCAGATACTTTTTTGACTTCTATTCGGATTCAGAGGTCGATCTTAACTTTGAAACTTGAAGTCAATAAATAAAGTTCAGTTTTTTGTAAACAATTGCTTACACATCATATGAGGCCATCCAAGCCAAAGGGGTATAAGTGCACAAAAGCTACTTTCGAGATAGCACGCTTTAAGGTTTCTTTGTTGTGCGATTTTCCATATACTTTTTGGGAAGTTGTAGTGTTTTTCCGTTCAAAAAAGTATGAAGATAAAATAATAAAAATCTGAAATAAGCACTGAATAAAGATTTTAATAAAACTAATTGTTTAGAGTGATTATCTCAAAAATGATCATTTTTGCACTAACACCCCTTTGGCTCCAAGAGCCTCATATATATGCCAATATATCAGAGCTTATTTTTTTAATTTCTCAGAAAAATGGAGTTAAATACTGAAAAAGAATCAACAAATTCGAAAAGATCAAATGAGGCTGCATCATTTGGTAAATACGTACTTCACCTAGAATCGTTACTAGATGCATTCAAAAGCCGTTTTCGTGACTTTAATTCATACGATCAAGAATTTTCATTGTTTGTATCTCCAATTTCGTTTGCTCCTGAAAATACTGCTGATAATTTGCAACTAGAGTTGATAGAGCTGCAGTGCGATTTTTTATTAAAAGCGAAATACATTGAAGTGGCTGCACAAAATTTTTACAGCTGTTTGCCTGAACGCTACGTTGAGTTACGGAAATTTGTTGCCAGAATTATTGTTATGTTTGCAAGTACCTATCTATGTAAGCATTTTTTTTTTTTTCATAATGAAAGCTACAAAAACTCCATCGTTCGAGATTATCTAATACAAATTTATCATCAATAATGATAGTGTCAGTGAAAAATAAACTTCAACCTGATATTAATAAACTAGTATCTAAGAAAAGATGTCAAGCATCAGGACAATAGATATAATGCATTATAAGATAAGAATGTTAAACATTAAAAGCTTTAATAAAAATTCAACGCAAAATTTTATTCCAAGTTTACTAACTATATTCCATTGTATTGTATCTAATCTCCACGAAATTAATATGTCGTGTTTACAAACTGATTTTGGCTGCGGCCCTCTACGCCATAGAAATTTTTTAATGCGGCCCGCACACCTAAACGAGTTTGACATGCCTGCTATAGAATCTTTCAGAGTATCTTATATCTTCTTTTTGTCATTTTTGTCATTTTTGTCATTTTTGAAATTTTTGTCGTTTTTGTCATTTTTGTCGTTTTTGTCATTTTTGTCATTTTTGTCATTTTTGTCATTTTTGTCATTTTTGTCATTTTTGTCATTTTTGTCATTTTTGTCATTTTTGTCATTTTTGTCATTTTTGTCATTTTTGTCATTTTTGTCATTTTTGTCATTTTTGTCATTTTTGTCATTTTTGTCATTTTTGTCATTTTTGTCATTTTTGTCATTTTTGTCATTTTTGTCATTTTTGTCATTTTTGTCATTTTTGTCATTTTTGTCATTTTTGTCATTTTTGTCATTTTTGTCATTTTTGTCATTTTTGTCATTTTTGTCATTTTTGTCATTTTTGTCATTTTTGTCATTTTTGTCATTTTTGTCATTTTTGTCATTTTTGTCATTTTTGTCATTTTTGTCATTTTTGTCATTTTTGTCATTTTTGTCATTTTTGTCATTTTTGTCATTTTTGTCATTTTTGTCATTTTTGTCATTTTTGTCATTTTTGTCATTTTTGTCATTTTTGTCATTTTTGTCATTTTTGTCATTTTTGTCATTTTTGTCATTTTTGTCATTTTTGTCATTTTTGTCATTTTCGTCGTTTTTGTCATTTTTGTAATTTTTGTCATTTTTGTCATTTTTGTCATTTTTGTCATTTTTGTCATTTTTGTCATTTTTGTCATTTTTGTCATTTTTGTCATTTTTGTCATTTTTGTCATTTTTGTCATTTTTGTCATTTTTGTCATTTTTGTCATTTTTGTCATTTTTGTCATTTTTGTCATTTTTGTCATTTTTGTCATTTTTGTCATTTTTGTCATTTTTGTCATTTTTGTCATTTTTGTCATTTTTGTCATTTTTGTCATTTTTGTCATTTTTGTCATTTTTGTCATTTTTGTCATTTTTGTCATTTTTGTCATTTTTGTCATTTTTGTCATTTTTGTCATTTTTGTCATTTTTGTCATTTTTGTCATTTTTGTCATTTTTGTCATTTTTGTCAATTTTGTCATTTTTGTCATTTTTGTCATTTTTGTCATTTTTGTCATTTTTGTCATTTTTGTCATTTTTGTCATTTTTGTCATTTTTGTCATTTTTGTCATTTTTGTCATTTTTGTCATTTTTGTCATTTTTGTCATTTTTGTCATTTTTGTCATTTTTGTCATTTTTGTCATTTTTGTCATTTTTGTCATTTTTGTCATTTTTGTCATTTTTGTCATTTTGTCATTTTTGTCATTTTTGTCATTTTTGTCATTTTTGTCATTTTTGTCATTTTTGTCATTTTTGTCATTTTTGTCATTTTTGTCATTTTTGTCTTTTTGTCATTTTTGTCATTTTTGTCATTTTTGTCATTTTTGTCATTTTTGTCATTTTTTTCATTTTTGTCATTTTTGTCATTTTTGTCATTTTTGTCATTTTTGTCATTTTTGTCATTTTTGTCATTTTTGTCATTTTTGTCATTTTTGTCATTTTTGTCATTTTTGTCATTTTTGTCATTTTTGTCATTTTTGTCATTTTTGTCATTTTTGTCATTTTTGTCATTTTTGTCATTTTTGTCATTTTTGTCATTTTTGTCATTTTTGTCATTTTTGTCATTTTTGTCATTTTTGTCATTTTTGTCATTTTTGTCATTTTTGTCATTTTTGTCATTTTTGTCATTTTTGTCATTTTTGTCATTTTTGTCATTTTTGTCATTTTTGTCATTTTTGTCATTTTTGTCATTTTTGTCATTTTTGTCATTTTTGTCATTTTTGTCATTTTTGTCATTTTTGTCATTTTTGTCATTTTTGTCATTTTTGTCATTTTTGTCATTTTTGTCATTTTTGTCATTTTTGTAATTTTTGTAATTTTTGTCATTTTTGTCATTTTTGTCATTTTTGTCATTTTTGTCATTTTTGTCATTTTTGTCATTTTTTGTCATTTTTGTCATTTTTGTCATTTTTGTCATTTTTGTCATTTTTGTCATTTTTGTCATTTTTGTCATTTTTGTCATTTTTGTCATTTTTGTCATTTTTGTCATTTTTGTCATTTTTGTCATTTTTGTCATTTTTGTCATTTTTGTCATTTTTGTCATTTTTGTCATTTTTGTCATTTTTGTCATTTTTGTCATTTTTGTCATTTTTGTCATTTTTGTCATTTTTGTCATTTTTGTCATTTTTGTCATTTTTGTCATTTTTGTCATTTTTGTCATTTTTGTCATTTTTGTCATTTTTGTCATTTTTGTCATTTTTGTCATTTTTGTCATTTTTGTCATTTTTGTCATTTTTGTCATTTTTGTCATTTTTGTCATTTTTGTCATTTTTGTCATTTTTGTCATTTTTGTCATTTTTGTCATTTTTGTCATTTTTGTCATTTTTGTCATTTTTGTCATTTTTGTCATTTTTGTCATTTTTGTCATTTTTGTCATTTTTGTCATTTTTTTCATTTTTTTCATTTTTGTCATTTTTGTCATTTTTGTCATTTTTGTCATTTTTGTCATTTTTGTCATTTTTGTCATTTTTGTCATTTTTGTCATTTTTGTCATTTTTGTCATTTTTGTCATTTTTGTCATTTTTGTCATTTTTGTCATTTTTGTCATTTTTGTCATTTTTGTCATTTTTGTCATTTTTGTCATTTTTGTCATTTTTGTCATTTTTGTCATTTTTGTCATTTTTGTCATTTTTGTCATTTTCGTCGTTTTTGTCATTTTTTGTCATTTTTGTCATTTTTGTCATTTTTGTAATTTTTGTAATTTTTGTAATTTTTGTAATTTTTGTCATTTTTGTCATTTTTGTCATTTTTGTCATTTTTGTCATTTTTGTCATTTTTGTCATTTTTGTCATTTTTGTCATTTTTGTCATTTTTGTCATTTTTGTCATTTTTGTCATTTTTGTCATTTTTGTCATTTTTGTCATTTTTGTCATTTTTGTCATTTTTGTCATTTTTGTCATTTTTGTCATTTTTGTCATTTTTGTCATTTTTGTCATTTTTGTCATTTTTGTCATTTTTGTCATTTTTGTCATTTTTGTCATTTTTGTCATTTTTGTCATTTTTGTCATTTTTGTCATTTTTGTCATTTTTGTCATTTTTGTCATTTTTGTCATTTTTGTCATTTTTGTCATTTTTGTCATTTTTGTCATTTTTGTCAATTTTGTCATTTTTGTCATTTTTGTCATTTTTGTCATTTTTGTCATTTTTGTCATTTTTGTAATTTTGTCATTTTTGTCATTTTTGTCATTTTTGTCATTTTTGTCATTTTTGTCATTTTTGTCATTTTTGTCATTTTTGTCATTTTTGTCATTTTTGTCATTTTTGTCATTTTTGTCATTTTTGTCATTTTTGTCATTTTTGTCATTTTTGTCATTTTTGTCATTTTTGTCATTTTTGTCATTTTTGTCATTTTTGTCATTTTTGTCATTTTTGTCATTTTTGTCATTTTCGTCGTTTTTGTCATTTTTTGTCATTTTTGTCATTTTTGTCATTTTTGTAATTTTTGTAATTTTTGTCATTTTTGTCATTTTTGTCATTTTTGTCATTTTTGTCATTTTTGTCATTTTTGTCATTTTTGTCATTTTTGTCATTTTTGTCATTTTTGTCATTTTTGTCATTTTTGTCATTTTTGTCATTTTTGTCATTTTTGTCATTTTTGTCATTTTTGTCATTTTTGTCATTTTTGTCATTTTTGTCATTTTTGTCATTTTTGTCATTTTTGTCATTTTTGTCATTTTTGTCATTTTTGTCATTTTTGTCATTTTTGTCATTTTTGTCATTTTTGTCATTTTTGTCATTTTTGTCATTTTTGTCATTTTTGTCATTTTTGTCATTTTTGTCATTTTTGTCATTTTTGTCATTTTTGTCATTTTTGTCATTTTTGTCATTTTTGTCATTTTTGTCATTTTTGTCATTTTTGTCATTTTTGTCATTTTTGTCATTTTTGTCATTTTTGTCATTTTTGTCATTTTTGTCATTTTTGTCATTTTTGTCATTTTTGTCATTTTTGTCATTTTTGTCATTTTTGTCATTTTTGTCATTTTTGTCATTTTTGTCATTTTTGTCATTTTCGTCGTTTTTGTCATTTTTTGTCATTTTTGTCATTTTTGTCATTTTTGTAATTTTTGTAATTTTTGTCATTTTTGTCATTTTTGTCATTTTTGTCATTTTTGTCATTTTTGTCATTTTTGTCATTTTTGTCATTTTTGTCATTTTTGTCATTTTTGTCATTTTTGTCATTTTTGTCATTTTTGTCATTTTTGTCATTTTTGTCATTTTTGTCATTTTTGTCATTTTTGTCATTTTTGTCATTTTTGTCATTTTTGTCATTTTTGTCATTTTTGTCATTTTTGTCATTTTTGTCATTTTTGTCATTTTTGTCATTTTTGTCATTTTTGTCATTTTTGTCATTTTTGTCATTTTTGTCATTTTTGTCATTTTTGTCATTTTTGTCATTTTTGTCATTTTTGTCATTTTTGTCATTTTTGTCATTTTTGTCATTTTTGTCATTTTTGTCATTTTTGTCATTTTTGTCATTTTTGTCATTTTTGTCATTTTTGTCATTTTTGTCATTTTTGTCATTTTTGTCATTTTTGTCATTTTTGTCATTTTTGTCATTTTTGTCATTTTTGTCATTTTTGTCATTTTTGTCATTTTTGTCATTTTTGTCATTTTTGTCATTTTTGTCATTTTTGTCATTTTTGTCATTTTTGTCATTTTTGTCATTTTTGTCATTTTTGTCATTTTTGTCATTTTTGTCATTTTTGTCATTTTTGTCATTTTTGTCATTTTTGTCATTTTTGTCATTTTTGTCATTTTTGTCATTTTTGTCATTTTTGTCATTTTTGTCATTTTTGTCATTTTTGTCATTTTTGTCATTTTTGTCATTTTTGTCATTTTTGTCATTTTTGTCATTTTTGTCATTTTTGTCATTTTTGTCATTTTTGTCATTTTTGTCATTTTTGTCATTTTTGTCATTTTCGTCGTTTTTGTCATTTTTTGTCATTTTTGTCATTTTTGTCATTTTTGTAATTTTTGTCATTTTTGTCATTTTTGTCATTTTTGTCATTTTTGTCATTTTTGTCATTTTTGTCATTTTTGTCATTTTTGTCATTTTTGTCATTTTTGTCATTTTTGTCATTTTTGTCATTTTTGTCATTTTTGTCATTTTTGTCATTTTTGTCATTTTTGTCATTTTTGTCATTTTTGTCATTTTTGTCATTTTTGTCATTTTTGTCATTTTTGTCATTTTTGTCATTTTTGTCATTTTTGTCATTTTTGTCATTTTTGTCATTTTTGTCATTTTTGTCATTTTTGTCATTTTTGTCATTTTTGTCATTTTTGTCATTTTTGTCATTTTTGTCATTTTTGTCATTTTTGTCATTTTTGTCATTTTTGTCATTTTTGTCATTTTTGTCATTTTTGTCATTTTTGTCATTTTTGTCATTTTTGTCATTTTTGTCATTTTTGTCATTTTTGTCATTTTTGTCATTTTTGTCATTTTTGTCATTTTTGTCATTTTTGTCATTTTTGTAATTTTGTCATTTTTGTCATTTTTGTCATTTTTGTCATTTTTGTCATTTTTGTCATTTTTGTCATTTTTGTCATTTTTGTCATTTTTGTCATTTTTGTCATTTTTGTCATTTTTGTCATTTTTGTCATTTTTGTCATTTTTGTCATTTTTGTCATTTTTGTCATTTTTGTCATTTTTGTCATTTTTGTCATTTTTGTCATTTTTGTCATTTTTGTCATTTTTGTCATTTTTGTCATTTTTGTCATTTTTGTCATTTTTGTCATTTTTGTCATTTTTGTCATTTTTGTCATTTTTGTCATTTTTGTCATTTTTGTCATTTTTGTCATTTTTGTAATTTTTGTCATTTTTGTCATTTTTGTCATTTTTGTCATTTTTGTCATTTTTGTCATTTTTGTCATTTTTGTCATTTTTGTCATTTTTGTCATTTTTGTCATTTTTGTCATTTTTGTCATTTTTGTCATTTTTGTCATTTTTGTCATTTTTGTAATTTTGTCATTTTTGTCATTTTTGTCATTTTTGTCATTTTTGTCATTTTTGTCATTTTTGTCATTTTTGTCATTTTTGTCATTTTTGTCATTTTTGTCATTTTTGTCATTTTTGTCATTTTTGTCATTTTTGTCATTTTTGTCATTTTCGTCGTTTTTGTCATTTTTTGTCATTTTTTGTCATTTTTGTCATTTTTGTCATTTTTGTCATTTTTGTCATTTTTGTCATTTTTGTCATTTTTGTCATTTTTGTCATTTTTGTCATTTTTGTCATTTTTGTCATTTTTGTCATTTTTGTCATTTTTGTCATTTTTGTCATTTTTGTCATTTTTGTCATTTTTGTCATTTTTGTCATTTTTGTCATTTTTGTCATTTTTGTCATTTTTGTAATTTTTGTCATTTTTGTCATTTTTGTCATTTTTGTCATTTTTGTCATTTTTGTCATTTTTGTCATTTTTGTCATTTTTGTCATTTTTGTCATTTTTGTCATTTTTGTCATTTTTGTCATTTTTGTCATTTTTGTCATTTTTGTCATTTTTGTCATTTTTGTCATTTTTGTCATTTTTGTCATTTTTGTCATTTTTGTCATTTTTGTCATTTTGTCATTTTTGTCATTTTTGTCATTTTTGTCATTTTTGTCATTTTTGTCATTTTTGTCATTTTTGTCATTTTTGTCATTTTTGTCATTTTTGTCATTTTTGTCATTTTTGTCATTTTTGTCATTTTTGTCATTTTTGTCATTTTTGTCATTTTTGTCATTTTTGTCATTTTTGTCATTTTTGTCATTTTTGTCATTTTTGTCATTTTTGTCATTTTTGTCATTTTTGTCATTTTTGTCATTTTTGTCATTTTTGTCATTTTTGTCATTTTTGTCATTTTTGTCATTTTTGTCATTTTTGTCATTTTTGTCATTTTTGTCATTTTTGTCATTTTTGTCATTTTTGTCATTTTTGTCATTTTTGTCATTTTTGTCATTTTTGTCATTTTTGTCATTTTTGTCATTTTTGTCATTTTTGTCATTTTTGTCATTTTTGTCATTTTTGTCATTTTTGTCATTTTTGTCATTTTTGTCATTTTTGTCATTTTTGTCATTTTTGTCAGTTTTGTCATTTTTGTCATTTTTGTCATTTTTGTCATTTTTGTCATTTTTGTCATTTTTGTCATTTTTGTCATTTTTGTCATTTTTGTAATTTTGTCATTTTTGTCGTTTATGTCATTTTTGTCTTTTTTTTTTTTCATTCCAATCTATGCTTCCTTCAAATGTTTTTTTTTTTTTTTTTTTTTTCATTTTAAACCTTCCCAGTTATTAATAAAATTTGATTTCTTGTTAATAAAAATTGTTGATAATATTATTGAAACATTTTTTGTCAACAGAAACAAACTAACAGCGGCTGTTCCCATCCAGTCATCACCTGCTCATTTCCTTTTCCTCACTCTTATTCGGCTAATTCATTTATGGCTGCGTCGAGCTGAAATATGAGCTGTGGATGTGGATAAATAAATCAATTGAAATAAATTATGCTCTAATGGAAAGATTGAATAATGCAGCGCAAATTAATGGGACTTATTGTGCTTTGGCGTCGAGAAGCAAAAGCAGTTTCATTATTGAACCGGCCAATTGAGTTGGTTTTCGCGAGAAAAAAGTTGTCACATTATACACATTAATTGAAGCTTTTCCGTTGATGTCCAAACGGGTAAATGCATTCCACATAATTTGGCGCTTCTAGGTGACTCTTTCTACTTCGAGCTTTAACCATGGGTAGCATGTGAGATCATTTTGATTCATCGAAAATTAAAATTCAATTCAACAAAAATTCTCATGAAAAATCTAAGAATATGAAAAAAAAAAACCTCAATGCTCTAAATGACAGTGACTCATCCGCCTGAACATCGAATTCAATGATTCGTTATTTCTTGTGTCGTTTGTCGTTATTCTTCATTCATCACGCATGAATGGCAAAGGAAGCATAGCGGAAGCAAACAGCATTGATCCTACTTTTCCCCCTTAGTCCAGCAGCACAGCAAGGATGGGATGATGCGGACAGAAGAGAATCGGTCAACCGCACCCTGCTGTGCATGAATGAAGTCTGTAGAACAAGCGGCAATTCCGGGATTACATCTTGTGTCACCCCTCGTTCTTGCGTCGTTTTCGGTTTATTTGCCTCCCCCATTTTGCCGTCGAGCGGCGGCAGCAACGAGTGTAAGGACAGTTCTATCTTTTGCTGTTTTTATTCCTCTACCATAGGGATCAATGCAGTTTCGATTTGTTTGATTTGTTTGTAAACAATCACTGGAAATTCTGAGGGTGTACCTATCTGATTGAGAAATATGTCGATTGAGAAATTGGTAAAATAAAAGTAATATTTTGAGCATTTGTTAGACGTTAGACGAGACGACGAGGGGCCCCAGAGAAACTAGTCCATCTCATCGAAGCACAGTACGAGGCTTTTTCGTGTAAGGTCTTGCACGACGGTGTCTTGTCCGAACCAATCCCGGTAACTGCTGGAGTGAGACAGGGATGTATTTTGTCAGCGCTGCTTTTTCTCATCGTAATGGATGAGATCTTGACTGGATCGATTGACTGTAGACCAAACCGAGGATTGCCGTGGAATCCTTCAACCATGGAGCAACTGAACGACCTTGACCTGGCTGACGATATTGTTTTGCTCGCCCAAACACAACCAGACATGCAGAGCAAACTCGACGACCTCACCGAAAGTTCCAAGGCAGCAGGTCTCAAAATCAATGTCGGAAAGACCAAGTCGATAGAAATCAATACAGAAAATCGTTCCATTTTCGTGGTAGCTGGACAACAGGTTGAGACAGTGGAGTGCTTCCAGTATCTTGGTAGCCAGATAACGCCTGATGGTGGTACCAAGAAGGACATCGAAACCCGGATCAGAAAAGCCCGATTTGCGTTTGCGAGTCTCCGAAACATCTGACGGTCACGCCAGATCTCTCTACGAACTAAGATCCGAATCTTCAACTCAAACGTCAAATCCGTATTGCTGTACGGGTGTGAAACTTGGTGCACATATGCGGTGACGACGCGAAAACTGCAAGTTTTCGTGAATCGCTGCCTGCGGAGCATAATCCGCGCTTGGTGGCCTGGCAACTGGATCTCAAACGTTGAACTTCATCGCCGGTGTCATCAAAAGGCGCTAGAAATCGAGATTCGGGAACGTAAGTGGAGATGGATTGGGCACACGCTGCGAAGAGATGAAAACGAGATTTGCAGAGAGGCGCTTGACTGGAATCCAGATGGGCATCGAAGAAGAGGCAGGCCCAAAAGCTCGTGGCGGCGAAGTCTAGCCGCTGAAATCCGCACAGTTGACGAGAACCTTGGCTGGCAGCAAGTGAAGACGCTGGCTCCGGATCGCCAGCAGTGGAGATCTTTTATCTCAGCCCTATGCGCCGGTCAATCGGCGCTGGACCCTTGGGTAGGTAGGTTAGGTATTCGTTAGACTCATTTCGCAAGCGTTTGAAACCGGTAGACATCGTTCTACCCAAAATTCCATGAAAAGATATTACGTATTTTTGAATAGTTTGTTGCTATTAAGACAACCCGTATTTTCTGCGAAGAATCACAACATCACATTCAATAACCTACTTGCGCTTGCGGATAATCAAAAGTTTTACAATGTGGATTTATTCATTCTCGTCAACTTGTTGTAATATTAGCATGATTTTAAATGGGGTCCTTCCCAATTCGAAAATGGCATGCAATTAGGTTTAGGGGCCGTTCAGATACCACGTGGACAGAAAATTGAGATTTTTGACCCCCTCCTCCCCCTCCGTGGATAAGCGTGGTCATTTGGTAAACCCCTACCCCCCTCCCCGGATGTCCACGTGGACAGATTTGAAAATTGTTTTTTTTCTAAATCTAATTTGACAGTTCGAAAGCACAAATTATTGCTTTTTTGTTATAGAAATGGCTGATTTTGAAAAAAAACTGAATAAGCATTTCCTGAAATAAAATAATTTAAAAAAATTTAATTTCTAAATTATCATATTAATTACTTGCTTTCAAGTGGCTACTAGTTGTTTAAACTTAAACTGGAAAGCTTTGCAATTTTAAGATTTTGATTAAAACATCTTAATATTTATTCACCTTTAGAAAATATGTTGAAAGTAAGTATGTCCACGTGGACATTACTCAAACCCCTACTCCCCTCTCTGCTACTCCCCTACTGCTAAATACCAGTCCTCTTATATAATCGAGACCGACTTAATAGTGTTTTCACCTGTAAACTCTTGAGGAAAACCTGGACTCTTATTGAACGCTTACTCAGCATTGAATTAAGAATCTGTTCTGGCACAAACGGGTCTCCATAAACCACCCTAAGAGACGAAATGATTCAGCAGCAACATGAAGATGCTGCGCGCATTAACGGCTGAGATGCGCAAAAAAATCATATGCTTTTCCTCGGCCACGAAGAGGGTTTTCCAAAGGGTCCAAAATCACTCCAAGGCTCGGCCTCTTTTTCCATCCAACCATCATCGGAGACAGATCATCACGGTAACAACTCGGAGGCCCGAGCAGCCAGTGTCAGAAGCCTGTATGGCCATTGTCAGAGGTCCAAAAGAGACCATAAGTAGTTTGTGTCGCAATAGCGTCGTTATTGTAATTAGTTGAATGTCGTCTATACAGTCCACTAAAGTTTGTAATGTTGTGTGAAAGAATGTATATGGTATTCATTTCATTGAAGAAAGGACTGAAGCTATCGATCCATGCCATCAGAGGCGATCCTGAACAGAATCTATAGCATTTTACTCAGCGCAAGATTTAAGTTGTCATCCAAACTTTCAAGTTTCATAGTCAAAGCTTGATAGGAGGCTGTTGCGTCAGACCATTTTTCTCGGGTAGGAAAATAAAAATCAACCTTTCTCCGTGTGAACAAAAAACTTAGAGAGCATTTATTTCGATTCCATCAATAATTACAGTTTCTCCCGCGAAAATCTGTAACCAGTGAACCTGCATATAAGAGAAGCGACATCTGATCCCTTTTAAAATAAAATATTTGGCCACATCGCCGAAAGCTTGGACAAAAAAATCCTCAGCACTGTTTTGTGGCTCTAAAGTTAACGCTCAGTAAATGCAACAAAACAATATTGAATTGGATGCCTAATGAATTGTAATAAACGGTACGAATGACTTGATTTCTGTTAATATTCACATATTTTTCTAACTACGAACACGAAACACCATAGCAGGGAAAAAATGCGCTTTATCATGAAATCACATGACAAGCTGTAAAATTATTTGCATGAACTACAACTTACTTAACTTAATGATCCCGCGCCGATCCACCGGTACATAGGGCCGTGGTAAAAGACCTCCTCTGTTGACGATCCGGAGCCAGCGTCTTCACCTGGTCCCAGTCAATATTCTCGTCGATAGTTCGGATTTCAGCGGCTAGGCTTCGTCGCCATAAGTTTCTGGGTCTGCCTCTTCTTCGATGACCCTCTGGATTCCAATCAAGCGCCTCTCTGCAAATCTCGTTTTCATCTTTTCGCAGCGTGTGCCCAATCCATCTCCATTACGTTCCCGAATCTCGATTTCTAGCGCCCTTTGATGACACCGGCGATGTAGTTCCTCATTCGAGATCCAGTTGCCAGGCCACCAAGCGCGGATGATATTCCGTAGGCAGCGGTTTACAAATACTTGCAGTTTTCGCGTCGTCGCCGCATATGTGCACCAAGTTTCGCACCCGTACAGCAATACGGATTTGACGTTTGAGTTGAAGATTCAGATTTTTGTTTGTAGAGCGATCGGATGTTTCGACGACTCGCAAACGCAAATCGGGCCTTTCTGATCCGGGTTTCGATGTCTTTCCTGGTACCACCATCAGGTGTTATCTGGCTACCAAGATACTGGAAGCACTCCACTTTCTCAACTTGTTGCCCAGCTACCATGAAACTGGAGGGATTTCCTGTGTTGATCTCCATCGACTTGGTCTTTCCGACATTGACTTTGAGACCTGCTGCCTTGGAACTTTCGCTGAGGTCATCGAGTTTGCTCTGCATGTCCGGTTGTGTTTGGGCGAGCAAAACAATATCGTCAGTCAGGTCAAGGTCGTTCAGTTGCTCCATCGTTGAAGGATTCCACGGCAACCCTCGGTTTGGTGCACAGTCGATCGATCCAGTCAGAATCTTATCCATTACGATGAGGAAAAGTAGCGGTGATAAGATACATCCTTGTCTCACTCCAGCAGTTACCGGGATTGGTTCGGACAAGACACCGTCGTGCAAGACCTTGCACGAAAATGCCTCATACTGTGCTTCGATGAGATGGACTAGTTTCCCAGGAACCCCTCGTCGCCTTAGAGCCGACCAGATGTTTTCATGGTTAAGTCGGTCGAATGCTTTTTCGAAATCAACGAACACCAGCAGAAGAGAGTCTTGGAATTCGTTGATTTGTTCCAGTATGATTCGTAGCGTTGTGATGTGGTCCACAAATGATCGCCCGGATCGGAATCCAGCTTGTTGCCGTCGGAGTGTAGCGTCAATTTTCTCCTGGATCCTGTTCAGGATCACTTTGCAGAGTACTTTGAGGGTTGTACAGATCAATGTTATGCCTCGCCAGTTACCGCACTCTGTCAGGTCTCCTTTCTTCAGGACCTATACGAGGATACCCTGCATCCAATCGGCCGGGAATGTTGCAGTATCCCAGATTTCAGCGAAAAGACGGTGCAACATTTGTGCTGACAGGGCAGGGTCGGCTTTCAGCATTTCAGCAGGGATGCAATCGATCCCAGGTGCTTTGTTGGATTTCATGTTTTTGATTGCCGCTTCTATTTCAGCCAGCGAGGGCGCTTACGAGTTGACGCCATTTATGCGACTAACTGTTGGCGCATCAAGCTGCGGGTTCTGTTGGCCATCGCTATTCGTGACTCGGAAGAGTTGTTCGAAGTGCTCAGTCCATCGTTTGAGCTGATCTGTTCGATCGGTCAATAACTGACCTGCTCGGTCTTTCAGCGACATTCTTGCATTAGTCCTTGCACCACTGAGGCGGCGAGAAATGTCATAAAGTAATCGGATATCTCCATTGGCGGCAGCTCTTTCCCCCTCTTCGGCTAGGGAGTTTGTCCAGGCTCTCTTGTTTCATCTACAAGCTCGTTTAAATGCCTTTTCCAGCTCCGCCTTTTCCAGCTCCGCATATCGTAAGCGGGCGGCTGCTTTGGCTGACCCGGTACATGCCTGCTCAATTCCGACTTTCGCCTTTCTCCGATCATCGACCATCCTCCAAGTTTCATCCGACATCCATTCACTTCTTCTTCCACAAACTTTACCGAGAGTACCATGGCTCGTCGTGATAAAGGCATTCTTGATTCCACACCACTGTTCTTCGACTGTTCCGTCTGTCGGCAGCTCCGAGGCTCGGGATTCTAGCTGTTCAACGTATGCCCTTTTCACCTCTGGATTCGCCAACCGGCGGACGTCGTATCGACACCCGACTTTCTTCTCGCGCCGTTGGACACGCGCAACTCTCAGTCGTATCTCGCCAAGGACGAAGTGATGGTCAGATGCAATGTCTGCGCTTCGCTTGTTGCGGACATCAAGAAGGCTCCTTGTCCATTTTCGGCTGATGCAGATGTGGTCAATTTGATTTTCTGTTCGGCCATCTCGGGATACCCAAGTGACCTTATGTGCTGGTCGATGGGGGAAGAGCGATCCACCGATCACCATGTTGTTGTTGCCACAAAATTCTACAAACAGCTCTCCGTTTTCGCTCATCTGTCCAGCCGGCACCGCGGGGAGGTAGAGATAGGAGTTGTGAATAAGAGGTGATATGACCACTATGGGGTCTCGTGTTGCACATTATCCACCGTTTACCAGCCAAAAGACTACGTGAGTAAAATCTTGCGCTCTCTTGCAATCTTCCGAAAAGTACGAATACGGTTTCGGATAGCGCCCAATTAGTGAAGTTTTCGTCGCTTTAGAAAGAGATAAAATTTATGTAAGTACATATATGGCCTCCACTTTGGCAGGTAAATGTTGTTTTTTTTTCAACTATAGGCCAGATTTAGGCCCGTGCCTGCCTCCAAAATCGATTTTCTTGTTCCTAGATACAATTTGAGGATGCTTTTGTTTTTAATATCGAGAATTGATACTTGATTTTCGAAGAAAATCATGGAAATTAATTCATCCGAAGTGCAATCGTCACAACCACCCTACTGACTTTTATCATCATCAAATCGAATCAGTCTGTCTCACAACTGTCAACAAACAACGTCCAGTTCCACAACCCCCATCCTCAGAAAGTTGCCTGCCTGAACAAGCCACCCTCACAAACGACCGCGGGAATTGCTTAAGTGTCAACAAACTTATCTTCATCTACTTATCGGTGGATTTCGATCGGCTATTATCCGACCATGGCTTTCGGAAGACAACTCCGGACAACCACACACGTGCCAGGATGTCCTGGAATGGGAGGGATGATGTTATCGTTTGTTGCTTTCCAGGGGTTTCAGGGGTGGAACGAATTAAGTTGCTTTTACAGCCGGAATAAAATGACTTTAGTCTAATTGATAGTTTTTACTGCCGATCCGGTGATTTGACTATTAGTGTGAGTGGAGATTG
>NC_073692.1:123676268-123745268 GCF_029784155.1 Uranotaenia lowii
TCAAGAGGATTCAGTTAAACATGCATATTAAATCTCTTTTACACATTGAGGACCAACATTGAAGTTAAAACTTACTCAGGCAAAAGAGACTTAAGGATTCTTTAAAAAGTCATGGGTGAATTTTGAACTAAAACGTTGCTTTTAAGACTTCAGGGTTTGAGCAATTAAAAAATGAACCAAAATCGGCTCAGTCTACTATGGCAGTGGTCGGCAACTTGAGGGTCAAATTG
Source organism: Uranotaenia lowii (assembly GCF_029784155.1). Classification (NCBI taxonomy): domain Eukaryota; kingdom Metazoa; phylum Arthropoda; class Insecta; order Diptera; family Culicidae; genus Uranotaenia; species Uranotaenia lowii. Next base: position 123,676,499 of record NC_073692.1, read on the forward strand.
CAAACTTTTACTATTATTATCGCTGTCAGAGCCAGCTGAATGGACCAATTAGTAAAATTAGATTAAATCAAATCTTATTTTTATCATTTTCATTTGTTTGAATATGTTTTCAAAAAATCGGAATGAAGATCAAGATAAGTGAGTTTCGAAACGCGTTAACATTTGTAAATCATTTCATTCCGAAAGTTGAGCTGTATCTCACTAAAAAATCAAATTCTATTATGTATCGAAATAAATAGTTGAAAAATAATCTTTGTTTTGTTGATAAAGAAATTCTTACCACGTTTTAACTCCATGCAATCACCAACAATATTTTGCTTCTTGGAAAATTTGGTAAATGATGAAAATCATACTGTAATACATCAATCAATTTTGCAAAACTTTTTCTAACTTTGACAAGTTGCAATTTTTAACAGACAGATTGTTATATCGAGTTGCAAAATAATTACTTGAAATTCAAAATCAGATTTCAAATGCTAAGACTTCAGAACAGGAACATCATTTCAAAACTACAGTTTGTACGATTTGAAAGCAAGATTTCATTTTCAAAAACCTACATGAGCTAAATCACAAGCTTAATACTTGTTGTCAAATAGTAAATCTAGCGATTTTAAATTGAAGCAATTATAATCAATTTGTGATGCTGCAACCAAGCTCGGCAAAAGCACACAGTTTTGAATAAAGCTCCACGCATCAAAGTGATGATTTTATGTCGTGAGTTGATGAAATATCTATTTCAGTGTTTCAGTATTTTTTGACAAAATTTTTCCAACTACATTTTTGATCGAAATATGCATAGATACAAATTTTTGTTTTTTTAATGTAAAACCAAGAGTTTCTCATTATTCGAATTAAAGTTAATTTATATTAAAAAGTTTTAGTTTGTAATCATAACCTTCGAAAAAAAAAGTCTTAAAAGCATCAAGGTTTATTTTGAAGCTTTTAAAAATAAGTGAGGGATTTGCAAGGCTTCATTTAAAGAGAAAACTTTGGTGAAAATTAAAAGATTAAGTTTGGGGTTCCAATCAGATTTATTTTCCACTCTTTTAACACTAAACGTACCGGAGGCGGTCAAATGACGGTTTTTGAACTTTAAACGATGATTACGCCTTATATAATTGTTTTTTCGCAAATTTAACGACAGGACTATTTTTGTTTTTGAAATGCAAGTATTTTTGCGTTTTTAAATTTTTTTTAAGTGTTACGGTTTTCGAATAACGTATGTGGTATACCTATTCATACCGCGAGCGGTCAAATGACGGCAAACACCGTTTTCGCTAAAACTCCCTTGTTTCTCAACCGATTTCTACCAAATTTATAGTTTTGAAAAGCTTATAATTCGACTCAAATATGTTTCTCAGACAATTTTCAGCTACAATCAATAACTTTAAAGCTATTTACAGTACAAGAAAAATTTTATGAAAAAACATGCTTCAGGAAAAAGGTTGTAAATCAGTTATTGAGTGCTCGAAAAAAATTTCACTTAGTACCTGAGAAAGCTGAAGTTAGAAGCTTTATGTTACACATATGGAAAAATTATTTGAAAATTTTCTAAGATCATGGCTACAAAAAATGTAAAAAAGTTGTGTAAAACCCGTACTTTTCAATCAATCAACCGCCAAAGCTGTTCCTGTTACAGTAGAAAATTTTGAAAAAGTGAATTGAAAAGTAGACGTAATTTGTCACATTTTGGCATCTTTAGATTTTTTGAAATACGAAGTACATAATTTATGACGACTTTTCAAAGGTAGCTGTTTTTCGAACTTTTTATCAATTTGGATTTTCTAAGACAATTCCTACACCTAAGCTCAGCTTTGCACTGGATTTTGAGTACGTTAACGTAAGGTTTAGGCAATAAAACTATATGCAAAAGAAAGCTTATTTCATACCGGTTCTAGTGGTGTAACTGCATTGGCGGTGTAATGCTTGGCAAAAATATGATAAATAAAACAGTGAACTAGTTTCTGAATTTTGAGAAGACAGCACAAATTCTTGCTTGGCAGACGGGCGCAGTGGGTGGTAATATCTCAAAGCTATTTTGCACACGAAGACGGATGAAAAGAAACGAAAAAACAAACGAGCATTAGCTCAAATTTTCTAGTTTTACTTTCAGAAATATATTTATTATATTTTTGTAAAGCATTGCACCGCCAATGCAGTTACATCACTAGAACCGGCATGAAATTTGCTTTCTTTTGCATATAGTTTTATTGCCTAAACCTTACGTTAACGTACTCAAAATCCAGTGCAAAGCTGAATTTGGGTGTAGGTATTGTCTCAGAAAATCCAGATTCATAAAAAGTTCGCAAAATAACTACCTTTGAAAAGCCGTCAAAAATTATGTATTTAGTATTTTAAAAATCTAAAGATGCCAAAATGTGACAAATTACGTCTACTTTTCAATTCACTTTTTCAAAATTTTCTACTGTAACAGGAACAGCTTTGGCAGTTGATTGATTGAAAAGTACGGGTTTTAAACAACTTTTTTACATTTTTTGTGACCATGATCTTAGAAAATTTTTAAAAAAAATTTCCATATGTGCAACATAAAGCTTCTAACTTCAGCTTTCTCAGGTACTAAGTGAAATTTTTTTCGAGCCCTTAATAACTGATTTACAACCTTTGTCCTGAAGCATGTTTTTTTATAAAATTTTTCTTGTACTGTAAATAACTTTAAAGTTATTGATTGTAGCTGAAAATTGTCTGAGAAACATATTTGAGTCGAATTATAAGCTTTTCAAAACTATAAATTTGGTAGAAATCGGTTGAGAAACAAGGGAGTTTTAGCGAAAACGGTGTTTGCCGTCATTTGACCGCTCGCGGTATGAATAGGTATATACAAAGTGTCGGTATGTTTAGTGTTAAAATCGATTTATTCAAATTTTAGTTTGAATCTTTGTTTTTGAAATATATACACTAACAAAAAATTATCATTTAAAATTTATCCCATTTTTTAAATCCTGTTAAAAAATTTACATTATAACTAAGATTTTTCAAAGAACGTAGTCTTGAAAATGAATTTGGATTTTATTTTGGGCTTCACCTATTTTGTGGTTTTTGGGCAATTTTGAATTTTAATTTTAAATCTAAATTCAGCATTTTGATCCTTAATCAAAATTTGGAATTCCTTATTTGAAATCGATTATTAATTTCAAACTCCAAACTGAAATCTCAATAATCATGAACCAAAAAGGGCGTTAGAATACAGAATCCGAAACGAGAAATTTCTTATTTTAATTTTGAATCTTTGATTTTCTGTAGGAATTTTTCTTAAATAATTTATTATTCGTTATTCAACAATTGAATCTGAATTAAAATTCGGAATAACAAAACTTTGATATTTCAATTCTGGATCATCATTATGGAATTTTATGAAGTTTAATTTTTGCACAAGAAATAAGACGAAAAATTCCAAATCCCAACCTGAAGAATGGTTTGTTATATTCAGTGGGCTAGTAGATAGTCTGGCGTAAGTCGGGTTTTGATATGCTAAGCGTTTTCTCACATAACTGACTTTGATATGAGAATGTTCAATCAGTTGTCAGTTGGCCAGGTATATACACGGATGCCGAAATACCTGTAAGTGCCTGTAACTAGCTCACCTGATTGAGTCGGCCCACCTGACTTACGCAGGAACTGCGGTGAATCCAGGCACCCATGGTGGATAACCAACATATATACATACGTACACAATCCGGAATGATGAGTTTCGAACATGGAAAATGAATCTAATTTTAGTTTCAAATTCAAAATCAGATTCGAATCGGGATTTCGTCCCAATGATGAATCGTACTGAAAATGAAGAGTAATAAACTGAATACAGATTCGACAATCCGATCACAGACAGCAAACTTTGGAACCAGATCACAGGAAATGATTCAAACCTAAGTTTACCAGATATTATCCCACATTTATTTGGGCAGGGCAAATCTGAGCTAAGTTATATTTAAACTTTGCAAAATCCGGGCATTTGATTTCAAAGTTTACAACCAAAAATCTGGGCAATATCCAGAGAAATTTAAGAAGTTTTCAATTAAAATCAAGAAGAGAAAGTCTTGAAAAAAAATTTTTTTAATCGAAACAAATCAGAAAGTTTAATTGAATACATCACGAAATATAAATCAAGTTGAACATTCGGGTCTTATCCGAGCAATCTGGTCAAAAGTACAGTTTTTAAATATCTATCATCAATTGAGACATTTTTTGAAAAACAGTAGTAGAATTGTGGACCTGGGATAGGACTTATGCCTTAGTTCTGAGTCGAGAATGTTACTCTTGATTCACTTTAGTCGTTCAAAAAATTGGATTGAGAATAAAAATTTTTGAGTGTAGAGAAAAAATTTTGCTTGCCACTTTTGGACTCTCTTGGGAAAGGGGGTTTTAATCCCCCAAACCCTCCCCCCGCAATTGGTATGAAAGGGATTTTTAACAATAACAACACGGTGTCCTTTCAAGAACAAAAAGGTTAGCATTTTTTTTTTAAATTCGCACCCGTCCTAATTATCAAACTCGGCCAGCCTCGTCGGTAAAAATTATCGATTCGTGCGGAAAAAATCCACTTCTGCAAACTAGTTTTATGATTAACTATTGCGCTTGGTGTTCAAAACGTTTGAAGAAGTACTCATAACAAACAGCTTGGAGAGTTTAAAATTAATTTTATGTTGGATTTTTTCTAAAATCCATTAAATCACAATGGTCTTCATATTTTCCCCATAATTTTTTTTTTGACTAACAATCAAATTATCAGATTTTTAAAGTTTTCATATCCTGAGACTTTTGAGATAAGATTAATTCTTAAAAATATATAAATCATATGCAAAATGCAAATAACTTTTTACTTTTTCAATGGAAGTCATAAAATAGCAGATCAAAATGCTTCCAAATTTTGTCTGCTCTTAAAAAAAATTCTAATGTGTTATATTGCTTTGAAAATAAAAAAAAATCTAAAACATGGTTTGAAAGTCAACTTTGCTACGGATACGTAATGTTTGCTGCCTTATTCGAATTTAACTTTTCCTACATCAATGCTGTTTAAAGCTATTAAACAGTATTTATATGTTTTCGTTGAGTAAATATTGAAGCGAATAAAATACTAAAAGATTATTTCCAGATATAATAAAAAACGTTCACAACAATAGTACGACATAAATGTGTTAGGAGTATGGAAAGTTTCAGCCAGTGCTCGAAACAGTCACTTTCATTGACAGAAAACGGGTTGAATGTGAGAGAAAAAGCTCTCTCTTTCATCTTCTCCGGCATTCGATGAAATAATCTCCGTTTGGAGAGAGCGAGCTTCTTATTGACTGTGAATGTCTTCTCTTTTGTTTCACCATTCGTTTCACACTCATTCGTTCCACAAAGTCGTGACAGGATCAAACGTTCAAAAATCATTCAATTGGATCCTCTTTGAATGAGTGAGCCAATCATATTCGCCTGTGCTACTTTGCATGTAGGCCGAAAAAAGTGATCAAAATTAATAGCGGCTAAACGGTAAACGATAGACACTTGATGTCTTCGAGACAATTTATCTACGCAACAGAAACTTTCGTGTTCTATTGAAAAACATCTTAAAAATTCATCTAGAACGGAAAAGAGCCTATTTTCAATCAACTTATAAGAGTTTGGCTGAGTTCGTACATTTTTATTAATGGATTCATTTTTTCAAAGTTATTAGCTTTCAGACGATGTAAGCGCACGACACAATGATTTTCACTAGATGAATTGCAAACTGAGGCGTTTTCACCTAGAAAAAGTCAATAAATGAATGATAAATCACAACAACAGCAATAGCTCAATAGTTATTGAATGTATACAAATAAACTGATGCAATCTAATGTTTCGTTTTAACATCATTGCAAAGCTGATAACTTGAATAATTGAATCAAATGATAAAAAAAATACTCTTGAAGTAATAATTGGGGGCATTGAATTGGTATAAATTCTTCTTGTCTCTATAATGTTCAACAAAGTTGGGTATTTTAGCAATTTGAACATTGATGTGTATTGTTAAATACACTGATTTTCTGAAACTTATTAAAAAAAAAATTAACCCTCTAGTGCCAAACCCGCCTTAAGACGGGGTCTACTAAAATCGCAATAAAATCATTTTTTTACTACAATAATTTTTATAACTTTTATCGCAGAATCTTTCTAAATATGGTAAGCTAAAAAACCATACTAATGCAAATGGTTTGACAAGCAGTTGTCAAAAGCAACAGCTAAAAATATAGTTTAGAAATATGAGAAAACTAAAAATTGACCTATTTTTCGAAAAAAGATAAATTTGGTAGCCTCAGAAATCCTTGGTCAATGAGGATTGATTTTTTAGAAGACAAATTCCTAAGTTAGGTAGGAGAGATGAAACAGTTAGGTAGGAGATTTGAACCCCACTTAAAGGTGGGGTTGGAAAAGTATGACAACAATTCGAAAAATATGTACAATATTTACTTTTGGTATAAGTTCCCGATCAGGAGGGGAAAACAAAATTATATCAAGATGAGATATTTTGATACTAATTTATTTTCTATCTAAATGAGTTATAATTCAGTACTCGTAGGATGTTAAAATATCTCAAATTATATCAGAAAATCTATACGATCATAGCTAAATTATATCAGTTTTTGATATGCTCCGATCTAGATTATATCTCGTTCAGATAGCATAGTTTGATATTAGGCAGAACAAAACCTATCAGAATTATAACTTATCTAGATATGCATGCTTCGAGAAAATTTTCTAATGGAATGTCAATAACCCACATTATTTTCTGAAACCATATTCCATTTATGGTTACCTAAAATTTGGATTCTATTTCAAAAATCTGTTGAGCGAAACTTCTTAAAGTACGGTTTGGGCCGTTGACTTCGATGTCCGTGTTTCAGAAAAAGTTGTTCGTATATCAAAATAAGATATAATCATGTTATTTGAGGACAATCCGAAAAAAAATCTTTATCATTGAAAATGAACTCAACCTCATTAAAGTCTGTCAATCAGAATAAGATATAATTCATGTTGGAGAAACTTAAAATCAAAAATTTTGAGTACTTAATTATAACTGAATCAGATATAAATATCTAGGTGAGATACGTTTGAGTTATTATTTTGATATGCTCTCCTGATCGGGTTGAAATATCTCAGTTATTTGTGGAAAAATTTCAACAAAAATTACTTTAAAATATAACTATTGGTCAGGATTTATATATTTCAAAATTAAGGAGAAATTGGTTGAATTTATAGAAACTACAATCGAAAAAGTACTGAAAGTGAATTTCTTTAGCTCCTATGCAATTGTCAAAATTTCTGTCTCATCTTAAAAGTTTTTCGTAGAATAAACCTTGTTTGTAATCATAAAACTAGGCTTTTGTGATTGTTTCAGCGAAAAAAAAAATTGGGTTCTTGAGGATTAACAAAAACTGAAAAATTCTCATTTTATTCTTTAAATTGCTTATAACTTTTTCTGTTTTTTCATTCGATTTCTGTGATGTCCTCGACAATTTTTTTTAACTGCACGATCTACAGATCTATTAAATGAATCAGGTGTATACACGAAGTATTTTTTTTTAAATATTTTTTATCTCCCTTCTATGTGAATCAATAATTTATTTTTAAATAGAATGTGAAAGATCTTGTTGCGTTAATAAATTCTCTCAAAGACATCAAGAGTATTTCGTTTACCGTTTAGCCGCTATTAGTTTGATAGCTTTGCGCCGGGAACAACGCGTAAGTTCAACTATTCTCAAACGGATTCCATTCATTCAAAATCGAAATGACTGAATTTGCATTGAATCTCACACTCATGTCCTCGAAGTGACTGTGACCGTAGGCCAAAACGAATGGGAAGATGAGCGAAAGAAAATTGTAAACGCTGTCAGTCAGAGAGAGCTTTTTGAGTGAGAGAAGGCAATGAAGAAAACGAAAACGGAAGACTCTGAATGGAGAGAAATTTCACATTCACGCAAGGCTGTCGACAGTTTTAAGCTCTGGTTTCAGCAGCTCATTGATCAATAATTCAAAAATAATATGACAAAAGTAGAAACGTTTCATATTCATAAAAACTACTAGAGACCAACCCTTTTTTTCATTCTAAATTAACCCAGGACCATGGTTGGTCGGCTCTCCCCAACCAACAAAGAGCCGGGAGAAAAACACCATTGTTTTCAGATCGGCTTCCGAGTGTAATTTTCTTTCGCTGATCGTGTTAAACTCGTTTTCCGAGTTTACACGAGCTGTAAGCGATTCAGACGGCAAGTGTGAGAGCTCTCACATCTGAGTGGGATAACGAGACTTCTAGTCAAGAGCACCGTAGTGTTTTAGTCAACGCCTCAGTTTAAATGGAGAAAAAAAATTAAACTCGCACCTCAAACCGTACAAAAAAAACAACAATTTCTTCCCCTCTGTCAGCGTTGTCACTTTCAAGTCTTTACACTAATTGAAAAAAATATTTCTCCTACAAAAAACCTGCACCAAAATTTGCCACAACATTAAAAAGGATCATCAGTAGAAAATATTATTTAAATGTATAACTGTTTATTCCATTTCTGTTCTCTCAAATTGTCAAAAATCTGAATATATTTATTACTTAAAAGGTGTTTTTTAATCCGGAAGCTGCTACTCAGTGAACATTTTGATCTGTATATTTTAGTTGTTTCTGAGATATACACACTTTTGTAAAATCTGGAAAAGTTGTATAGAATATTCTTTATGAGCCTGTACATACCAAAGTGGTGGCAATATACAAACCAAACTTTGCTCACCTTGAAAATATAAAACTTTGTATTGCGTTTTCAATAATTTTATATCAACTTTGCTTTGCAGAAAATCTCAGGATTGTACAACTTACAACTTTCTATTGCCTGTCTAACAATTTGATTTCAATTCCTTTTTGCAGGTAGCCTGAGGTTTGTACAACTTTCTTCACCATTTAATACAATTTATTGTAACTGTATCCCAAAGCAATTATATTTTTCCCTTATTACGATTTTACTATGAATCGCCGTGAACATAAATACAATAGAATGTTATGTATTTATGTTCAATGCGAATAAAATTAAACTATATACCACTTTATGTATCTTTGATTGTGACCTGCACTGACTGCATCATTTTGGTATTCAGCGCTGTGCGATCTTAGCTAGCTATTTACTGTACTGTTAAACAATTCGACAATCTACAGATTGTTTCAATTCCATTATACGATGTTCTTACAATGACTTTACGACCTTTCATGGAAATAATATGTCATGATAGATCGCAAGCATGAAAGATTGCTTAATTGTTCAGTGGGATTAAGTATTAAGCTTTACAATTCTACTGCGATTCAAAACAACTTTATGGATCTTTCTATACGATTAACAACATGTTATCGTATATAATGATCTATACAAACCATCAACTATAAAATATAACTTGGTTTAGCTACAACATGATGTTTATACAATTCCAATTGAAACTGGGTGCTTATACAATCTACAATGAACACTACTTTACGATTTCTGATTATCTGGGTATCAACTGTGTTATAGTTATCTATAATTGACGACATGAATCTGAATTCTGTCCTTTTCTCAGTGAAAGGTTTAGTCTTAATGGTTTCTTTTTTCTTTTTCAAATCGCTTTTTGTAATCTATTTTTTGAACGATGGAATCTGTACTGATCTTAATCGTGGGCTTAAAATCTGTCTTCTGTGCAGACAGAATCTGTACCAAAAAATAATAGTAAAATCTGTACTTTTCTAGATAAATCTGTACTTGTGGCTACCATAAGGTTGCCAGAAATTTTTTTAGCACTTATTCTTGCCGAAAAAACTTGGCAATATCAGAGCATTTAATTTCAAAATCGGGGAAAATTTTCTGAAAATCCAGAACTTACTCAACAAAAATTAAGAAAAAAAATTGAAAAAAAATTTGTTGTCATTAAAATTTATTTAAGGCTTTCTAAAAAAACTTTCATGATTTTTTTTGTTTCGATTATAGTCGTTTTACCATCTTTATGGCATTCGCGACTTTATAAACGTTGCAGTTGGCGGATCGTTATTGAAAAACTTATCCGGTACAACTGTGTTCGATGTTTACTCTTGGGCTCGAACTCGCGGACATCGGCTCAGGAACTTTCATGATAATTTTTGTAAAAGGTACTAGAAAAATTGCGTTTTTGAGGCGTTCGTTGTTTTTTTTTTGTTTGATTTTCCAAATAAAGTGGATAAATCCAGGCAAAATCCGGGCATTTTTCAATAAAACCCAGGGAACCGGGCCGGGCCGGACTTGTGCAGACTGGCCAAGACTTCCGTAGCGATGCCGTCGGTCCACTTGACTGCCCCAGCCGGGGAAACTACGCAATGTGCCACTCGCTACAATAAGGATCGCTTCCCTGCTCACGCTCGCTCACTGACTGACTGCCCGCGTACCCGCTCGTGTCGGATGACCAAGTGTCGGTTTCATCCATACACACAGGACTCATCCCAAATTTTGTATCAAATATCCGGGCAATCTGGCAATCTTAGGCTACCATGTCCACTGCTGTTTTTAGATATTTTTTTTCTTGTAAAAATTACTGTTAAAAGTGACGTGCGGAGCAAAGGTGCCAGAGGGTTTCGTCAGAAAATCAGGAAACCGCGGAAAAATATCAGGATTTTTCAAGGTACCACTAGATTGGTGCAAATTAAATGCAGCTCTTCTGAGGTTGCATAAATGAAAGCGAAGAAAACGGTGCTGAAGATGCCTTAAATTATGCAACAGATGATATAATTTCTTGCCTGGCTTGCAGTTTATATCGAACAGCACCGTTTAAATATCGTCTGAACTGGAGATTACATCGGTTAAGAAGGGAAAACTGGTTTATTACGGATTCGTTTGATGTTCTCATGATTTAATTACAAATTAAATTATAATTTAGATTTTTTTCGAAAACAAGGACAGTTCAGAACAATTCGAGAGTTTTTGAAAAGAGTCCTGTCGAAATTCAAGACAAATATTGAAAATTCAGGACAAAACTGTGTTAGCTCTCAGATTTCTCCTCAACACAATTTGCAATAGATATTTTCGGAGAAGGAAATTCTCTTCATAAGTGGATGTGAATGCTTTCGCTCACTTTAAGTGTCGATTGTACAGCCAATGATTGAAATTTTGATAAATAGTAGGCAAAAGAGTAAATTTGAGTTAAAATTAGAGACAGAGAGAGAGAGAGAGAGAGAGAGAAAATGTACGAATTGTTGCAAATTGTGAAGCAGTTGAGAGATTTTGAGCATAACTATTCCAAATGCAAAGAATACTATCTCTCTCTCTCTCTATCTCTCGGATTTATCTCTCGCTGCAAAACTTGGGTAGAGCAGATTAGAAAAAATGCACGGTCTTTCACTGGACAAGCCGGTCTGGGGAGTTTTGAAATCCATACCCAGGACGATCGTTTCATCATATCACGTCATGTTCATAAAAAAAATAAGTAGGGGAAAGGTTTCCTAAATGGGCTTATCGGGTTAAATGACCCTACGGCTGTTTGGCGAAATGGCTGACTAGACAGCTTATCTGACCAATGCATTTTGAGGGTGATACGCTTAGAACATAAGGCGAGAAAGAATTTTTGGAATTTATAAACTCAAAAAAATTTAAAAAATCATACAAGGTTTTGATACATTTTGATGTAATATTTCGACTTTTAAAAATTATACGTAAAGAAGTTTAAAACAAAAACTAGGATGTTTTTTGTTTCTTACTCAAATGAACTCAAGAAATTAAACATATGTCAGCTTTTGTGGACGTTAAATAATGATTATTTAGTGGAATAATAGAGTATTTCTGTATGCCCCCATCATGTTTGTAAAATGCCTCCATCCTAAAATAACAGGTTAAATAGAATAAATAAATGATTTTTATCACTGAACCTTCAAATCTAAGCTCTGAATGACATCTTAAGAATGAATTGAAGATCTAAAGACAGATTTGATAAAGTTTTTTCTCATGGATGAACTGCCCCCATAGTATGGCAACCCTTACCTTTTGTTTTATCCCACAAAATTATAATATACATAGATTTTTATAAAACTTCAGCTTTGTCGTACGAAAATTATTACTTTCTAGCAGTTTCAATGAAATTATACGGAAATATTGCCGAAAAACGTTAATTTTGTTCAAAACATAAATATGCGCATTTAGCCCGCACGGTTTGAGGTTCGGCATTTTAGACAACACTTACAATAAAATCATTTTCTTGGAAACAGAAGATAATTTTAACATAAAAAGTACTCCATTGTATAGAAAACAGATACCTGCACACGTGTTTATAGTTTTTGTACACATATTCGACGTGATATTTGATTAAATCAGTGTTCTGCTCAATAGGCGCATATAGTCCGCTCCTCCCCTAGTTTGATAAAGTAGTATAGCTCAAATGATAAATTCGTGTATGATGGATTAAAATATTTAAAAAACGCCTTATAAAAATCTTTTATCTTTCTTACATATTTTGATAGCTGCTTGTACAACTGAAAACAATTAATAAATTCAAATTTAAAAGCGTTCAAACTCATTTTCGAGGATTCAACCTGGATATGTGCTGTACAATAGCTTTAATGGTGTATTTCCTGTGTTGTATTTACCTTGACATTAAAAAACAAATCCTACTTTACACTGGTTTTGATTGATCGGGGCACAGCTCTTCTCATAATAAGTTCCCATGAATGCTTGGTGCTTCAAGGTGAAACCGACAAAGGAGAAAAAAATATTGCCATTTCCAAAAATAATCACATTATTCGCTTCCGGTTTTGCGAGGTACGAAATCACGGAAACAGTCGCAAAATGATGACTATTTGGAGGATTTCTTTTATACGTTTTTATGCAATCTCGGGGACCACGCAGCGGTAGCATAAAGTCGCTTTTATGTCTCACCGAGCGAATAAATTTTATTTAAATCTTCAGGCTCCTAAAGTTAGTTGAGCGGGGAAAAAAGGACACATGCATTGGGAAAAAACGGCGTAGGGTTGAGTATAAAAAATGATCTAGAGAGCCCGAGCAGCAGCAGCAGCTTCATGATTATATTCAGGGCTCTGATATATTTTTTTGCTGCCATTCCTTATTCGCTGGTCTCCAGCATGGCGATGAATATGATTTCAGTATGGAAACTGCTTGCTGGCTGGCTCACGAATCAAAAGAAAGAAAGCAGGAATTCAGCAGTATTTCTTTGATGCTGAAGAGGTGCGTGGTAAGCTGAAGGGATTCATGCTGAGCAGGCGATTAAATATCGCTGCACTAACTGGCTGACTCTGAGCTGTGCCTGGCAACTGGGATTGACATTTGACGGTGGGTGTTTGTTGATCAAGGTCATGAAGTAACGAACTTGAAAACGGGAACAGAAATATGTATTATGTTTTAGATCTATATTTTTTTCGCACAAATGACAATATTCGAAGTTTTTCTTTATCTGAGTAGGTATGAATATAGTTAGGAAGATGAATTTTTCATGCTAAGCCATAGCTTATTCAATGAAATTCAAAAAATTAATAAATTATATTTGAAACAAACTTCTGATATGAAATAAGTTCAGTTTTCATGGTTTGAAATAAAATTTTATAATGTTATTCAGGAATCCGAAATGCGTCGATAAAAAGCACTCACACAGAGACTAACTTGCCTTGTTGGAAAATTTTTTCAGTGAAATTTGAAAGATGCCGCAGTTCGTGGCATTTTTCTATGGAAGGGGTAGCAAAGCACACCGAGTCAGCTTTTAATGGTCAGATAAACGGCTAATAATTTTATAATGGTTTTATGAGAGCCATATAAAAGCAAGAACTTGACGTTTCTCTCGCAAGCCAACCAACTACACGCTTAGGATGAGTTAGTTTCTCATGTCTGAGTTGTTAATCATTAGTACAGTGAATGAAGATAGACTTTTTAAATGAAAAGGGATTGGCTGTGAATGACCCTTGAAATGTCCCATGAGTTGAAGTCGAATTTTGATGTCTGATGCCTTCTCAAAATCCAAGATGGCGGCTTCCGCTAAACTTTAAATTGTTGTAAATGACTTAAAATTGATGGAAACCCCAACAATATTGGTTCTGGATTAAAGGGCTAAACGAGTAGAAGTCGAATTTCGCTATCTGACGCCATCTTGAAATCCAAGATGGCGGCATCCGCTCAACTTTAAATGCTGTAAATGACAAAAGTTGCATTAAACCACCACTGTATGGGTGTTGAGCGAAAGAGCTAAACGAGCAGAGGTCAATTTTTTTTTCGACGCCATCTTGAATCCAAGATGACGGCTTCCGCTGAACTTCGAAATGCAGTTAATCACATATAATCAAATGAAACCCCCACTATATGAGTATTTACAGCATATCAAAGTTCAGCGGAAGCCGCCATCTTGTATTTCAAGATGGCGTCAGATATTGAAATTCGACTTCTACTTGTTTAGCCATTTCACCCAATAAAAATTTTGTTGGGGTTTCGTGCGATTTTAAATAATTTTCAACATTTTGAAGTTCAGTGGAAGCCGTCATCTCGAATTTCATGATGGCGTCAGATAACGAAATTCGACTTCAACTGGTTGATCTCTTTCAACTAATACCCATAAGGGTTTTATGCGATTTTCAGTCATTTCAAGTATTTTCAAGTTGAGTTATAGCCGGCATCTTGGAATTAATTATGGCGACGAACAACGAAATTCGACTTCTGCGCGTTTATCACTTGCACCTAATAACCATATTGTGAAGGTTTCATATTTTCAGTAAAACACAGCTTTGGAAATAAAAGCGGAAGCCGCTATCTTGGATTAATGATGGCGTAAAGCAAAAAAAATCCTATTTACTTGGCCCTTTCACTCAATACTCATATTGTAGAGATATTCATTCCACTTCTGCTATAAGAAGTTTTCAATGATTTATATATATATATATTTTTTATTTTAACTTTAAACCAACACACATAACTTATGAAAAATGTGAAAAATGGGAATTCCAATTCAAATTTGTGCTATCTAACCTGAGCGTGTCCTAATTTGAAATCTTGATCGGGAACTGTCACAGAACTGTCAAGTTTTATGACGGTTTAAAAATCATGCACTGAGCGCTATTATAGAACATGTAAAAGAAAGCTTGGAGCAAAATTCTAAATTTGTGTTTTATTATAGTTTAAACAGAACATTCATAACTCTTTCAAAAGAAATAAGTATGTTTAATAAAAGCTTTATTAGCGTTTTTAAAACTATCTGTAAACATATGGTCGATTCAAGAATATAAGCATTTTGCATGACCATAATTAACCCTCCAAAGCTGTTCGGGTCAATATGACCCGAAGCGCACATTTCAAACATCTTTATCATCACTTCAAAATACTGATGAACTGGTAATTTTGACTGACTAAGTATGTTCTATGAAAATAATGATCGAATTAACGACAATAAATAAAAATTTGTGTTTTGAAAATCGGTTAAGTGGGAAATGAAATACAGCTGAGCAAAGCCAAAACTGGATGTCGTTTTTTAAAGTAAGATTTTTTTTCTACCGGAAGATCTGTGATGGCGATCAAAACTTTCATTGGACCCCAACATATCTATACATCGTCGGATAGATGGATTCTTGACGATTTCAAACATCAATAAAACACTTGAATACATAAAAGCTGTCATAAGTTACGAGTATTTTAAAAATAAAATTGATTTTTCGGACTTTTAACTTTCTGAACCAGTTCCTGATAACCTGGTAATACATATCGACTTTATTTTGAAATGTTGAGTTATAAGAATAAATTACCTACACAATGAATATAATATTATCAAAATCGGTTTACATTCACAGCCAGGAGAACGAAATCAAACTTCAACTAAAATTTCTCCGAAACGGATATTTAGCGAACGGCTTTGGAAGGTTAAACCGTCATAAAAGGAGCTGCACAAAAAAATGCCATAACTAAACCATAACAAAACATCCTAATGCTAGTTAGCTTAATCTGTGCCACTTGGGATGTAAGAGTTTTTGAGGCCGGAGATGGTTTCTTAAATACTTTCAAACCCCTCCGACGTAAAAAAAATGGGGCTCCCATACAGAATAAATAAATGCCAAAATTCTTACAAATAACAATTCCCGGAAACTATTGAACCGATCAACGTGAAATTTGGTGTGTGGCCGTAATCAATACCGGAAATGGTTCCTATAATACTTTATAACTTCTCTGAATCCAAACAAGGGGAGCTTCCATACAAATTCAACGAAATTTGACTCAATAGCAATTTTTGGAAACTACTGAACCGATCAATATGAAGTTTGGTGTGTAGCCGTTTTCAAGACCGGGAATGGTTTCTTTAGTACCGTTAAACGGGGTAACATTGATCACCGGGGTAACTTTGACCAACAATCAATTTTTCCACATTATCATCAATAACTCAGTCTATAGTTCGAATTTCTAAAAACTATTTTCTACGTTTGAAAGTCTATAAATTGAGTATCAAATAGGCAAAATTGGGTTTGAATTTTAATTTTTTTTTGTGTTAGTAAAAATATGATTTCAAAATCTTAAAATATCTATTTTTTACATGGCTCGCAAACAAACAGCTCTCATGATGATACCAAAAAGCATTTAGAAGCAAACGGGTTGTTGAATATGAAAGAACAACTTTTTTTCTTTGTATATGTACAGTTATAGTAATATTTTTATAGTCATTTAATGACAATTTTTTTATATTTAAAATAGAAGGACATTTTCAAAAAGTAAGCCCGTATTGGAAAAATGGATAGGAACCCTATAAAATGGTTAACTTTGAAGAAAAAATGAAAATGAAAATAGTGCGGGGTTCTAGGAGAATGTGTGAAGGTAAAATTTCATTTGTATTTTGAAGCTCAGACTATTTAGCAATTGTTTTAATTTTTGCCCCTAAAAGTATGCAGCATCATTGTTCTTTTTCCGATTATAAATGTTTTTAAACGAAAACGTTGTAAGGGAACATCCATTAATGACGTAGCTTTTTTTGTGAATTTTTATACCCCCCCTCCCCCCTCGTAGCATTTCGTCACAAAGTCATATACCCCCCCTAGATAATAACGTAGCTTTAATAACCCCCCCCCCCCCTCCCTTTTTAAAAATCGGTTTTTAATTTTTACTTTTATTATCAGCATTTTGCAAGAATAATACAAAAAATAACAAAAAAGGGAAAGAAGTTATAAATAGAAGTTTAAAAAGCATATCAATCAGTCAAAAAAATCAAGCTACTTTTCAACAAACAGGATAGCTAGGAAGTATTCAATCAGTTGCGTCGGTCCAAATTATCTCCATTCTGGTTTCCAATGAAATCGATGGGCAGCTTTCCTCCATCGTCTGTTCGGCTGGAATAATTGCATCTCCGATGTCAGCTGCCTCCACCTACTCTCTATCGTCCTCCGGAGTAATGACCAGCACTTCGTGTCCTCTTTTGCCTACAATTCGCTTTGGACGAATCTTTCTATTCGAGGCTGGGGCCTTGTGGATTTTACTATGCTCCTTTTGGAGAACATTGAAGCAAAATATAAATAGCATTTCTTGCGCATACGCTTGAAAACAGTCGGGCAGTAGGAGTCAAAAGCTACATGTTCAGGCAGGATTGAATAAGAGATAATTTTGCTCAATTTTGATTTTTTTTAAATTAAAGCTACGTAGCTTTACTTGAACCCCTACCCCCCCTCTCGTCACACATCGTCACACAAAGTCAAACTCCCCCCCTCCCCCACAAATGCTACGTCATTTATGGATGTTCCCTAAAGCAAGAGAAAATTGATAAACTAGCATTTTTAGACATAATGAAGGTGATTTGCATCCTTTATGATCAAGAAAACTCGATAGAACCGTCAAAATAGAGACTGATCAATTTGACCCCAAAACATCAAATTCTGAACAGAGACGAAATCGATTTTTTAATCAAATTTAAAGTAGTCTAATAAATTTCTGCAACCATGTTTTACGTTTATAGGAGTCCAGTACTGGTTTTAAAAATATGAAACATGCTCAATTTCCTTAACAGAAAAAATCAATTGAGAAATATTGAAAAAAGTTATCAATATTACCCCGGATTACGGTACTTTCAAACCCTTCCAAATCCAAAAAGAGAAGGCTCCCATACAAAATTAACAAAAATTTGTCACAATTAAAACATCTTTCGAAAACTACTGTTACGACCAACTTGAAATTTGGTGTGCAGCCGTTTTCAAGGCCGGGAATGGTTTCTCTAATGCTTCAAACCCCTCCAAATCCAAAAAAAGAAGGGGCTCCCATACAGAATAAACAAAAAAAATGAAACAATTCGATCAACTTTCGGAAATAACTGAACCAATCCACGTGGGATTTGGAGTGCAGCCATTTTCAAGACCGGGAATGGTTTCTATAATACTTTAAACCTTTCCGAATCCAAAAGGAGAGAGACTCCCATGCAAAGTTGATAAAAATTTGACCAAACTTTAACAATCCTCGAAGGATTGTTATTAAAAATTCATGAACGTAAGCGATTTTACATAATGACATAATTAGTGAATCGATAAATTAGTTTTATTTGATGATGTATTGTATTAAAAAAGACAAACACCGTCTTAGCCGATTAAGGCTTTACAGACTGAATAAATGACGTGGACAACTCAAGATTAACATTTAATACCCAGTACCGAGATGGGAATCGAACCCATGCCATCAGTGGACCAGCGATTACCGTCTTACCACGCTAACCACTCAACCACCGAGACGTATTGACAGATGCTTCCCATTTCCATGAATTAAACATTTCATAAGTTTAACAAATGTATTAGTGTTTTCATAAAAATTTTCACACTTTTTGATTATGTTAAAATTTCTTTGTATTTCAATACTCCTCCGGTTCAGAATCGGATGATTTTTTTTAATTTAAAGGGGGTATTCATACATTGAGCGAAATAGGAATAGCACCACTATGTGTTTTGCTTATTAAAATATGA
The DNA here is from genome assembly GCF_029784155.1 of Uranotaenia lowii. Classification (NCBI taxonomy): domain Eukaryota; kingdom Metazoa; phylum Arthropoda; class Insecta; order Diptera; family Culicidae; genus Uranotaenia; species Uranotaenia lowii. The sequence continues at coordinate 123,695,412 of NC_073692.1, forward strand.
ATGATTGAAAATTACGAAAATTTTCTTCCACAGTTTGTTCTGAATTGCTTAACGGATAAATCAAGCATAAGTTTACTTTTTTTAGACGTAGCAATTGGCGTTGAGGACCAAAAATGTGAAAAAAGGGTGCGAAATAAGAATAGCACCACATGAGATTTTCAACAATAACAAGATTATATTTAAAAATTTACTGTGTAAAAGTGAATATTAATGCTTCTACGAATTATTTGAACAGATAACTGCATTTTAGGAGTTTTCCAGAACTCCAAAGGTTTACAAAGGTATTAAAAGGGGGTTTTAAGAAATGCTCATCTAACTTTCAGGAATTTGCTATAAAACTTTATCAAACTGCTTGATTTCTTAATTAACATTCATAAGTATGTTGCAAAATGATGAAACATAGATTTGAGCTGAGTTTGAATTCAAAAAGCAGGTTGGAATTCAAAAATACTAATGTTTTTTAATAGTCAAATACTATTTCTCTATTTTAAGTCATAGATGGCAGCACTATCTTGTCATTTAACCAAATTAGTGCCCATTTTCGAACATCCGGGATTAATTAGCGAGTGCTGGATGATTTTGGTCAAGAATTAAATACATGTACCGTGTGAACGCATTGGAAATTCTAAAATCACTAAATCCAAAAAAAAAAAAATAGAATTGCATCAAAGTCACTAAAAGTGAATTTTTTGGACCGATTATCAGAATAAAGTTATACTTTGCGATGGAGTATGATGGACCAGACGGCTAGCCGTATTAAAGGTATGATTTGCAATTGAATCGGAAGTTGAGGTTAGCAGGGATTTTGGTGGTTGTACATTTTTATGCTGGTGATTCTCTTTCAAATCCGAAAAAGCTTTCTGCAGCGTGAACTTCCACAAAACTGTGATGGGAAAATACCTCAAAATGATGAATTTGGGCCTAAATAAACCTGAAAAATCAATATTGAGACTAAATTTGGTTTAAACTGCAAGATAGTGCTGCCATCTACGATTTGAAACTGGAAAAAGTGTGGTTTACTGGACATAATCAAAGTTTTTGATTTCCAACGTATTTTTTTCTGATTCAAAATAATTCCGAATGACTGTTTCATCATTTCACGTCATTTTAATGAAGACAGTAAGTAGTTTGGTAAAGGATTACAGCTCAAATATCAAATTCCTTAACGCTAGAGGAGCATCTCTCAAAACCCCCTTTTAAAATCTATGAAAACCTTTGGAGTTCTGGAAAACTCCTAAAATGCAGTCATCTATTTAAATAATTCGTAGAAGCATTATTATTCACTTTTACATAGTAAATTTATTAATATAATCTTGTTATTGTTGAAAATCTCAAGTGGTGCTATTCTTATTTCGCACCCTTTTTCACATTTTTGGTCCTCAACGCCAATTGCTACGTCTAAAAAAAGTAAACTTATGCTTGATTTATCCGTTAAGCAATTCAGAACAAACTGTGGAAGAAATTTTCGTAATTTTCAATCATTCATATTTTTACAAGCAAAACACATAGTGGTGCTATTCTTATTGCGCTCACTGTAGTATTGAAGATCCTTCCTATTATTTTTTTTAGGGTGACTTCTTCAACCTTTTAACCTTCAAGTTACGTTGGAACTCAAGACAATCTCGAAGCTCAGATCCCATGGAAAAGAGTTCGTTTATAAATAATGATGAAATTTAATTCAAAAGGAAGTTTATTTCAATTATGATATTTTAACGAACTTCATTTTTTTCATGAAAGGGGTAGCAAAGCACATCGAGCCAGCTAGTACACAATAAAAACCAGGAGGAAATCATTGATTTTAGTTATTGAAATATTGAACTAGATTTCAAAAAATAATTTGGATTCTGATTCTTAGATAAAAAAAAATTTAAAGAGTCACTCTCTGGAGCCTCTTTTTTACTTAACATTTGTATACATCAAGAACAACAAAAAATTTCAGCCAAAAAATCTCATATTTTTCAACCAAATGTCTAGTTAAACACGTCAAACACAACTTAACCAATCAGCTTTATCAATAAGCTTGCGTTTGTTTTCTTAAGCCTGAAATTGCCAGCCCTATTTTGATACTTTGCTGCTAGTTTTTCGGCATCCATTTTAATTCCTCCCATCAACTTAGCCGCCGACCGTGGCTTAGAGGATAGCGTTAAAGTCTTCTAAGCCAGAGGCCATGAGATCGAGTCTCGATCACGGCATTCATAGTACTCTTTTCGTGGATTTGTGGTGTTAGCATTAGTAAAATGCTAGGCATTATATCATTGAAAGATGTACGCTTTAGTCTTAAGAAGAATTTAGATCTCTACAAAGAAACATGGAGTTTCACTGAGATCCTATATGTGTGTGTTCGTTTTTTTTCAAACTTAACTCATCTTTCTTAATTGCTTCGTTTTTTACTCTTTCCAAAAACAATCCTTTGCGAGATAGATAAGAAGTATAAAGAAATATAATGATTTTTCGGAACAAAATATTTAATTTTCCCATACAAACCTAAAAGTGAAAATAAGATCATGCAAATGTTACTTTAAAAATCAGCAAAAAAAAAATCATTAATGAATTTTTAACCAATATGAAGCATTTAGAGCCAAGGTCCCCAGGGTTTACTCTTGAACTTGTCGAGGTAAAAGGTGAATATTATGATGCGGTAATTTTGAGATTCCAAGAAATTTAATGCTTTATGTATTACTTTTAAATATTTTATTACATGTTTTGAATCATAAAAAACCAAACAAAATAACAAAACATGCAAGCATATACTGAACCGATTGAGTGGGCTGCCAGGTAAGAAAAAGGTTTTTGAGTGTAAAGCAATCAATGACTACTGATAGCAATCTTCATGAGAATGAAATTAAATTGAAATCTCACTCTCTTATTTGAAACATACAGGTACACCTTCCATTCATTTAACCTCCAATGATGTCCATTGTATTGTGTTAATAAATATTCCTCTCAATTACTTCTAGGGAATTTTGTTCAGAAAAATTAAAACCTCACACATCGAGAGTGAGTGTACTCAATTGATTGAATATCCAAAGTTGGAAAGTAAACTGTTTATTTTTAATCAATTATCTAAACGGAAGCCAGGAGGCTTCTTCATGGTAAGCTTGAGTGGATTCGAAAGACCCAGTCCAACCCACAGTCAGGGCTTTGGCCAGGTGCCATGTGATTTCAGGTGAGCTTCTCTGCCCACCGCCAACAACGATATGGACTGAACAATTTAGCCATGAATAATTAATGCAATGTTGTGATACGTAAATGAACTGGGCCGGCCCAATGGGCGTAATGTAATCGACAAAGGCCTCTTTACATGTTCATTATTGGTTCAATTTTTGACCCCGTTGCTTCGTTGTTCGGTATCCTTTCCTGGAAATTGGCCGGTAAAACGAAGACAATGAAAATTTAATGATACTTTTGAATTTACCATCATATTGTTTCCTGTGGTTCTTCTGTGTTGACTCGAAAGCTTTATTGAGACATGAAGAAAATTAAACATTCAACAATACCTTGATTGAAGATTAAATCACAACGATTAATGAACACCAGTCCAACAAACAACTTTTAAAAGGGAGGTTATTCTCGGAGTAATTATTTGATGAATGAATCAATTTAGCTTTATAATTGGCTACGGCTCAGATGATGGAAAAATTTATGATCACATATGCATTCATCATGAGATATAATGCGATAAGGTCGGATCAAATTTAATGCCGGTTTTTGTCACTTAGAGTCAAAAGTCGTGAGAGGAAGGGGATATTAAAAATAATTCAAATTTTCAATCAATTGGAAAAAATCAACAGAATCTTGCATGCAACAAACATACAAACAATCGACATTGCTCAAAAATAATAAAACGGTTTATTTTGGATCGAAAAGTAGAAAAAATCACGATTTTAAAAGGTTATATAATACTCATCTTTCAGGGTTTGACTTTCGATCTGTCAACTGTTTGAATTTTCGTTTGAGTTTCCGCTAAAATCAAACGTGAAATGAGTGACAAAACGAAAATTTCATATTTATTTCGGCCCAACTGAAAATAATTAAACGAACAGATTCTGGATAAATTTCAGTACACACTTTTTTTTATCGATATTTAAAAGAAAACGAAACAATTTCTGACCTCTTTTGTAGTAAACAGTGGATCCGTTTCGAAAAATTCAAATTGGGGAGTTTGTATTATTTTATTGAATGCTCGAGCTTGCAATCACGGAATGCAACGTTTCTAAAAAAATAAACTTTCAATTTAATCTTTTATCATAATATTTTTCCTTTGCAACTTATGTCCTTTTAAAATGATATTCGAAGGAAAGGTTTTATATCATTGGAAAAAGTGTTCCTATATGGCCCTATCGGGTTTAATGCGCCTAAGGTAGTTTGACGAAATGGCTTATCAATGCATTGGATGGTGATACGCTTAGAACATAAAGCAAGAATGAATTTTATGAGTTTTCCAATTAAAAAAAAAAGAAAAATTCATACAAGGTTTTGGTCCCATTTGATGTAATATTTTGACTTTTATAACGATACGTTCAGAAGCTCAAAACAAAAACTAGGGTAATTTTTGTTTTTCATTAAAATGAACTTGAAACGTAAATCAAATTTAAACTTTTATGACGATTTCATAATGATTACAAATTAGAATAAGAGAGTATTTTTGTATGACCCCAACATGTTTGTAAAATCGCCTCTTTCCTGAAATAACAGGTTATAAAGAATAAATATATGATTTTTATCTACAAAACTTTAAGCCTAAGATCTAACGAACATCTTAAGAAAGAATTGAAGATTTCAAAACAAATTTGATAAAGTATTTCTCATGAAAGTACTGCCTCCATAATACGGCAACCCAAACTTATGTTTTCTATATATATAGACTCGGAATCTTGGACCGATTTGCTTAAAATTTGACATGTGGATCCTTTCGAGGCCGGGGAAGGTTCTAATTACAATTTGAGACCCCTCCTTCTTACTGGAAGGGGGATGGGGGTCTTCAAAGCAAAAACAAAATGTTTGCATAACTTGAGAACCATTCAATAAAATGGTACTAATTTCGGCATGGGAGGGGATTTGGTTACGAAAAATATTTCTTTGAATGTTTGGATCACTTCTTTTTCCAGAGGAGAAATAGGAAGGGGGAGGTGCGCTCTCTCACTACTTTTAACATAACTCGAGAATTATTCATGCAAATGGAACCAAATTTGGCATGTGAGGGTATTTTGATACGAGAAATGTTTCAATGATGCTTTGACAGCCCTCCCTTTTTCCAGAGGAGAGATTGAAAGGAGGAGGAGGGTTCCATAAAATTTATTGCAAAATTCGGTATATATTCGATCAAATTGAATAAAATTGGCATGGGAGGATATTTGAATATGGGAAAAGTTTTTGTTTGAAACTTCTCCTGATTTGCATTGGGAAGATAGGAAGAGGGGAGGGGCCCATAAACATTTCTGCAATACACGATAACTAATCAAGCAAGGGGAATCAAATTTCTCATTCAAAGTTATTTGGGTGAACGAAATGTTTCCAAGATGGTTTAAAGCTCTTCTCACCTTTCAATAGAGAAACATAAAGAGGGAGGAGGCTCCCATACAATTGTTTGCATGATTGGTGAAATAATCGAGCAAATGGAACTGAATTTGGCATGGTATGATATTTGGATACGAAAAAGACTCTAAGGTTGTTTGAGACCCCTCGCTGATCTCAGTAAACAAATAGGAAGAGGAGAAGGACCACCACTGTCGAAAGGCAAAAGATTTGGTATGAGAACTGATTCGAGTTTCTATAATTATTTGGGGCCCTTTCCTTCTTCCATTAAGTGGTATAGGAAGAAAAATTTTGGACAGGATTTCAAAACAGAAAAGAATACCTAAAACTACAAGAATTAACCTCTTTTGTTAAATTTCCTTCAATTTTAGAAGGTGTAGAAAAGCACACTGGGTCAGCTTGTGTTCTATAAAATTTTAATAGAAATAGATTTTTATAAAACTTCAGCTTTTTCGTATGAAAGTTTTCAGTTTCTAGTATGCCCAATGAAATTGTACGGAAATATTGCCGAAAAAACAGAAACTTGGCCAAAAACATAAGTAGGCGCATTTAGCCCGTACGTTTTGAGGTACGGCAATTTTGACAAAAGGTTTAATGAAATCGATTTCTCAAAACTTGAAGGGAATTTCAACAAAAGAATTACTCCAATGTATAGAAAACAGATGTCTGATCATGTGTATATAATTTTTGCACAAATATTCGATGTAATATTTCATTAAATCAAAAATACTAATAGACGCATATAGCTCGCTTCTTTCTTACTTCATGTCAATGTTCAATGTGAAGGCAATATGTCAATGTTCAATGTGGAATTTTATCTAAAAGGTGAAGGATGTTACCGTCTGTTTTTATGGAGTCTCGAGATGGTGCTTGCTTTTCCTTAGACTTAGGTCAACTTGTTTTGAAATATTTGAAATTCTACACCTAACACTGAAACCGCTCACAACATCTACTCCGTCACATTATTCAGGCCAAGAACCCAGAAAGGAAAATATGGAAGAAGAGCAAGAGAGCAATTACGGAATGAGAAGGGGGATGACAACCTGATTCTTATTGCGAGCGTCAATTTTCGTTGACCATTTCACAAAAACTACTATAGATATCGAACATTTTGGCTTAAAAATGAAAGGTTTACTGTACCCGAAATCTCTATCATTTGGTTTATTTTGTTTTATCATGTTGTGGAGAATTAGAAAAATTACACATTTTTTTCTTGTTTATGCCTATTTATAGGAATCATACTATTGATTTGTTGAATTTTGCGCAAATAAAAAATACCAAAATGTCATACGCATTTAAGCATTGGTAAGACATCCCTTAAAGATGACCAAATGAGTTGAATATTGGTATGCGCCTTCTGGACTGGCCAAAGAAAAATTCTAGGTCCCAAATTTTGGACTCTGGTTAGAGATGTATCGAATTCTCGAGCCGGCCGAATATTAGGCGCCGAATACCATCCAAAAACCGTTAAGCCGAGTATTCGGCTCTCCAACCATTTGAGCTAAGCAGTCGACCGAATGTTTATTTTTAAAATGTATACATATGTACAATGACAGAGTTATCAATGTTTTCAAATGATGTTTCATCATTTATAAAACTTTCAAAATTAATTATTAAAATATTACACAATTATCAAAATCTAAAGGTTTCAGTAAAAAAAAATCGGTGTATCTTCCACTGCCATTCGGGTAGGAAAATGCTGACAAGTATCGCTTTATACTTTGAATATCATTTATTGCAAATTTTCTTGAATTCAAGATAAAGCTAATCTGGCCACTATGCTCAGAAATTATTAGAAACTTTGCGAATTTTCTCCAGGTTTATGTATATTATTAGCTTAATCGTATAAAAACTTAAACTCCTTTTTTAAAAGTTTTAGTTATTGCGACCATAATCCATTCTAAGAGTTATTTTAAACATGATCATCGATTTTTCTCCTCCTTTAATACAATTTGTACGCTGCTGATGTAATTAGATGAAAAATTTAAATTTCAAATAATTTTCTTTTACTTCACTTTTATTCGTGTTTAGAATAATGCCTAGATTTTGTTCAGTGTGTTCTATTTTTCACATATTTTTTAAATCGCCCAGACCCAGGAAACATGAAATCGTATCAGTTAATGATAACTTAAATCGTTTATAATGGTGTTGCGAATCGCAATTGCAACTGCATAGTGAAAGGATCGTTGAAAAATGTCGTTTGAAGTCAGTTTAACCCTCATCCGCATTAGAGTGTCCTTTTGACACTATTGCAAGTTTGAAGGCTTGAAACTTTTTTCAGACGCTTCAAAATACAAAAATTTCTTCAGGGACCCTAAATGAATTTAAAAGTTCTTTAATATTGTATCTTTACTTTTTTTTATGGACGAACCCTAGAAGCCTGGACAAAAAACTCCCTTTCCGACTTAGAGTGTCAATTTGACACTCCAAAAGTAAAATCTATCTCATTCGTTTGAATAATTTTGAATTTCATATAAAACTTATATCAATAGAAACCTTGTAATGTCAGTAAAATATGTTTAGAACATTATATAAAGCTAATGCTTCTAGTTTTGTCGTTATTCAGCATGAAAGAAAAAAAATCCGAAAAAAAAATGCCTCAGTAAAACTGCCGTAGTTCATATATTGCACTCCAAAAAATATTTGTCTTATGCATACGAAAGCTGAAGTTCAGTAATGATTTTACGTTTATAATTTTCATATTTTTGTAAAATCTCACAGCGTGAATTGTTGCACCTCACTAGAATGTAGATTATTTATTCTTTCCAATGAATATACTTTTGATTGGTCCAAACAAAGTAAAAGCACTGAAAATCCGGGTACAACCTGACGGTGGACCACAAAAACAGATGAAATTTCAATTTGTAAAAAAATCGTGCAAAGTAGTCAACTTTGAAAAATTCCAGTAAATTCAGTTTAAGTTGCATGGAAAATCTAATGACAGCAAAATGTTAGAATTTTAATAGATTTTGTAGTCATATTCTTGCTACCATCGCTCAAACAGTATTTACAAGCAATCGAATGAAAAGTAGGTTTTTCAGGCCACTATTTTGAACTATTTGCGACCATTTCATTAAAAAAACTTTCAAAAAATATTTCTTGGCTTCATGTTGTAGACATTAGCTTCAGATTTCATATGCATAAGGCAAATACTTTTTTGGACGTGTAATATATAAACTACAGCATTTTTCCTGAGGCATGTTTTTTCGGATTTTTTTTTCTTTCATGCTGAATAACGAGAAAACTTGAAGCTTAAGCTATATATAATGTTCTAAACATATTTTACTGACATTACAAGGTTTCTATTGATATAGGTTTTGTTTTCGGATATGATAGAAATTCCGCCATTTTGTAAATTTTGATATGATCTTGCTCCCGCGTGGGCTTCAAGTGGAAAAATCACCGTCGTGTTCTCTCTGCAACCAGCAGTGCATCCAGATGGCAACAAATTAGATCGAAATTGAGTTATATTGACCAATGAGAGAACTGGAAAATATTTTCGCTTTCAACAATTTGAAGCCTATAAGAGCAAAATATTGCGCTCTCTTGCATTTTTCCGAAAGGTACGAATAATGTGTCGGATAGCGCCAAATTGGTGTAGATTTCGTCGCGTAAATAGAAATTAAATTAATGTATGTATATTGCCTCCACTTAAGTAGATTAATGCTGTTTTTTCAGCTTTCATACGATCATTATTCACAGAACAAATGTTTGACTATTACGTGTCACTGAAAACTGCAACCTTTAAAATAAATAACCTGTAATTAACAAAACCTGTAATTTAAATTGTTTTCCTTGAAAGTTAACGAAGATTAATTTATTATTACAGCAAATGTCCTGTAAAAAAGTTGTACACTAAAAATCAAATGTCACGTAATCATGTTTTCAACCTGTAAAATTACGGTAAATCTCCTGCTCCTTTTTGTTAAAGGACATTTGCGTAATTTTACAGGAAATAATTTTTGCTGTGTATAATGCATATGGAACAATCAAAAAAGCATAAGAAAATAGCTTCAGCAATGTTTGCTGGGGAACTGCCCGGTCATGCGGACACGTATGGTAGAAAGTTTTGTATTCAAAAGGTTATGCATCATCTTCCATTTTTACTATTACAGAACTCGCTAGTAAATCGGACGCTTTTTAATCGGACACGCTAAATAATCGGATATGTTTGTGCCAGAGACCAAGTCCAGGCAATAATCTTTGATAGGACGTTTCGTTAAAATAATTTTGTTTATTTTACGTATTTTGAAAGATATCACACTTATCGGTCGTTTAGTTGCGTCGTTTATTTAAAAATTTCGATCTGATTGAAATTTTTTTGGCTCGGGTATGTAATGAGACGGCAGCGTGGTTTTCATTTAGTTTCTATTAAGTGTTTAAAGATCCCAACAGCAAATCAAATCAAATCAGAACTACTATTTATGTATGCATAAATTTTAGACCCATCTGATAGGCATTTCTCCTTTTCTTAAAATTGTTTTCTTTATCGATTGTTAAAAATGAAATATGTACGTGAAGTGAAACAAAAAAAATTTTCTTCATAGTTGAAAATAAACGTTTGTCAATAATTCCAGGAAATTTTTCAAATGAAACAACCCATTTCGGTATTCTTAGGCCGTTGATATTTTTATTTTCCCAGCTTGGGAATCTTAAAATGACCTTTTCAATGCATGGTCAGGTCATCCACTTCGGAAATTTTATATTTATAACTAATACCGGAAACCACATGCCCACATTTACATGGTTTGAGCTTAAAACATTGCCCTTATAATAGCGATGGTAGTTCAGAATCCCTACTTAACAAATTGGAAAATAAAAGTTATCTCCTTCTGGCGCCGGGGTGGCCACAAAACTCGAAGAGCTGCGCTGCGGCAGGCAAAGGAAGGTAGTTAGGTTATAAAAAAAGTCAGTTTGTTACAACAATTTTCTCCTGCCACTTCCGAATTGTTGTTGTTCGTCAGGTTTTTTTCCCCTGGTCTCCCGAAGGACGCGCACAAAACAACAATGCGTCGTTTGTAGCTGGGAAGTGAAAAGTGTGACAGCGGTAATGTAAATATATGTCGACAATTTACGTCAGAATATATCATCAAATGTGACGCTTACCATTAATCATGTTGGTGTGTGCCTTGCCTCGATCCCAGCTCAGCTTCACTTTCAGATGGATGTGGGGGCGTGTGTAAATCGAGCTATCCGGAGTCTCTCTCTCTCTCTGTACAAAAGTGCTAATGTGTCAAAGTTGAAACCAAAATGTGAGGGAGATATGGCTTGCTGGAAAAGGCCCAAGCGTAGTGACAATTTTTTCCCGGCAACAATCCATTCAAAACGACATTTCGAAAACCTACTGGATGATGTGGTTTTATTTCATTGGAAAGCGTGGCTCCAGAGAGGAAAGAGGCAAGGAAATAAAAATGGCACAATCTGGATTGAAAGATAGAATCAAACGATAAATTTGCTCGGGGAATATCATTTGATCCCGGGGAAAGCGGAACTAAAAATTCAATAACGATTTGCATTGAATAATCAAATTGATTTTATCCATTCATGATGTTGTGCTGTTTGGGATTGAGCGAGCGAGTCGAGCGTCGGGAAATTGGATCGAAACGCAAACAAATTGAAATGATGAAATACATAGCCAAGTAGGTTGATAGCAGCTCGAAATTTTTGCATGAGCCGATAACAAATAAAAGTGTTATGAATACATTTATTTCACCATTACCAGCCGTGTTCCGCATTACTGCTTCTCGGTGGGCTACGAATTGCTGCCGGTGTGTTAACGTAAAGTGCAGTTTTGATGCATCGTACTATGAATATAATTTATGGTTTATATTAAGCCACGCTCAAAAGTCTTGACATATTTTATATGAACTCATGAGCAAAATTTACAACCTTTAATGTATGTGTCATTGTTTGTCGGGGTGAATTACTTGTTCTTTAAATTGAGACATCAGAGATGTTGAACATGGAACTAAAACCTATTTATGAATATTTACTCATCTGAAACGACGTTGTTGGCATATGAATCACAACGATAAATGCAGTTTGAAGATTTTTTTAAAATACCTGTTGTATTTCTCGGAATTTTTTGTAGAGAAGCTGAGAACAAATGATTTGATAAGAATAATGCCATTCGAAATGCGGAGGGAGGTTTATGGCTTTAACCCACCCATAAATATTTTTTCCAAGTGAAATTTTCAGTTCAAGAAATGAATGTACTGTTGTAACGGAAAAATAACTTCATCATAAAAGTTACCTCAAGTAAGGTTTACAAACATATTCGAAAAGTGGTTCGTTAAGGCCTATATCCATGGCCGTAGGAAAGGGGGGGGGGGGGGGGGGTTTGGGGGTTATACCTTCCCATGAGGGTTAAGGCTCAATTTTCCCGTATGTTTGGATAACATGCCGTGCCCCATTCTGATAAGTCTATAGAAACAATCTCGATTCAGAACTTAAATCAGATTCAGAAACCTCATCCGAAGTCTCTTATTTTGGAACAGTTTTTCGAAAATACCACTTGTTGATAGTAAATAAGTCCTGAATATTGAATTTAAAAAGATAGACTCCAAAAAGTTTAACAGACTACATAAAGTTAGACTTAGCCAAATTGCTTAGATTTGTGCGGATTTTCTCACTTTACTTGCAAAATAAAGCAATTAAAATTGAGTTTTTTTAATTATTTCCAAAAAAAAATTGTTTGAACTAATTTTGTCACAATAAACAAGAATGATTTTTTGGAAGCTCAAAATATGGTTCAAAATCGGCTGATAATGTTTCAGTAAAAAAAATATCAAATTTTCATTTTTTTTCTTGATTTTAATGAAATAATTACAAAATTTTCCTGCGTATTGGTTGGATTCTGGAGAAAATATGCCAAGTTTATGCAAGGTTTTAACATAAAATATCCTGGGCGAAAAATTTCTAGTAGGTATGTAGTTTTTTTTCTTGATTTCTTGTTTGAATCATCATTGAGATAGAATCCTAATTCAAATCTTGGTTTTGCTTTTCAAACTTAAATAAGATGGATTTTTCACATTTGAAACTCATCATTTCGGAACTTGAAGAGACTTGAATTTTTTATCCTCAATTCATATGCGGAATTGAAGCATTAGAAAGTGTCATGAGTCCAGAATTGAAAAATCAGAAACAATTTTATCATTCGGAATTTTTGTTCAAATTAACAAGTTCAATCACGAATAAATAATTGAAAACAAATTATATACCCATAAATTCAGAATTAAGTAGGAGATTTCTGGTTGAGGGTTCTGATCAAATTTCGCTTTTTTGGTTTAAATTTATTTGAACTTTTTTCTGAAATTTCGATTCAGATTTTGAATTTAGGCTCAAAATGCAGAATTCAGACTCTGAATTGAAATTTAAAATTCGTATTCAAATTCAACTCGAAGTTAAATTTTATAATCAAAATTTAAATATCAATATGAGAAATTAATCAAGGATTCTAATTGAAGGAGGTCGCTGTCTCATAACTTTGATTTTTGGTTCAAAATAAGTCAGTTTAGAAACACAAACCTGGTGAAAATCACAAATAAAGAATAAGACCTGGATTCAATTCAAAGAATTTGTTTTTTTGAAAAAATAAATTTGGAGCTTTTCACAGGGGATTTATTATGAAATATAAAATTGATATATTTTTCTAATGAAAGAACTTGTATTTTATCATCAGGTGAAATTCAGTTGGAAATTTTATATTTCCGATTCTTAAAAAATTGAAACTAAAATTTTATTTTAATTCACAAGAGTAGAAAATTAACCTTTTTTGAAAAAAAATCCTCATTTGTTTCTCTCATTTCTGAATATTTGATACATTTTCACCAATGCATCAAATGCAACGGTTAAAAAAAGATTGCTTATTTAAGTGCATACAAAAAGTTTTCTTTCCAATGAAGCTTCCAAAATCCCTTAGTTATAAGTTCTTTTTTTCGGTTATACAGTCATTTTAGAATCTTTGTGTCATTCGCAATTTTTATCAACGGCGGACTGACTGAAAAAACTAATCAGGTAACAGTGTTCGATGTTTACTCTTGGGCTCGAACTCACGGACATCAGCTCAGGAGGAAACTGAGTTATTTCACAAGTCTCCAAAAAAAAGTAAACGCTTCATGAATAAAATTGGCATCACCTAGGACTTTTTTTTAAAGTTATGATATGAAATGAATCACTTCAAATGTAAAATTACTTCAACCTGAATAATTAGATAGAACCTACACATTTTTCCATTATTCTGTGTCTATGCATTGTCCAAGCAAAAATGTTATAGGAAAAAAAAAATTCACCGAACCCGCCACCCCCCTTATGATCCGGTTCTTCCTACGGCCCTGCCTATATCTATCACTTAAGGTCTTAGACATTTTGTTTTACGACACTATATTGAAATTAATAACTGTAAATTTTTAATTGCAATTCGACATAACTTTGATTTGGAAACTCAAATCTAGTCACGCAAAAACCCTACTCTGTCTGTGAAATAGGAATCTGTGAAATGAAACCAACTATTTTAACTTCAAAATTCATTCATTCAAAACTTATTAAACACATCGATAAGTTAGAAGCCTTGAAGTAATATCCATTACTTTATCACTTATCACTTTGATTACAAAAATAAAATCGTTTATGTTATTACAAAATTTACTCTGATCATCAATATTCCCCAGAAAACCAATTGCAGCCTCAGTTTAAACTTGTCATTCTAGTTCTTTTTAATGCTGAACTTCACCTTAAAAAGATTTTGATAAATTACACAAAGCAACAAAATTAAATTTTTTCCAAAGTGCAAAGAACTAAGGCGCTAATTTTGCTTGGTTTGAGTGGACTGAATCAAATTTTTTTCTAACTTCTTACTAAACTAACTACCTGAATATTAGCCAATTAAAGATAAAAATCATCTACGAAATTTTTACAGTTTTGTCAAAAAATGTTAAATAATTTTTTTTGTTCTTAATCAATGATCAACTTTCCCCAAGAACGCAAATAATTTTGACTTCAACAAAAAAGGTTTTAGAAATTTATTTCTTGAGAACTTTTCACTTTTCTGTAAAATACGTAAATTTTAACCATTGAAGATATTTTTAAGACAGAAATCAAATCAATTTATTGTCTTCATCAAATTCGTTAAACAAAATAATACCTTTAATAAACAAAAATTCTTTGCTTATAATTGTCAGCAAAACTTGTAATGGTATCTTTTTAAATTCCTTAAAAAAAATTGAATTCTTCAGTTTTTAGATAGTCGCATCCCTGAAATAAGGATATCCAAACTGAAACTTATTCTTTGATTGAATAAAGGATAATAAACAAATTCAAAATCAGTTTTCGCTTTCCTGTAGTGTTTTGGTTCATCAGTGTGATTTCTGTTCTTTTTTGATAATTCTTGATCTGATCTATTTTTGAACTTATAAATCAAAGTTGCCAGATTTTCTGGTTTTATCCGCGCTTGCCCGAATATTTAATACAAAATTTGGAAACAGTCCGGCCCGGCCCGGTTGTCCGGATTATATTAAAAAAAACAGCCCAGATTTAGCCCGAATTTTGGCGAATCAAACAAAAAATAAATAAATTAAATTGTAAAATTTTTTAATTTTTTCCTTCAAAATGAAATTCTTTGAGCAAGCTTCATGAAAAGCAATTTTCATGATTTGTATTGAATATTTCCTGGGTTTTGACCTAATTTGCCCGGATATTGCCCGGATTCTTTTTCGATAATTTTGAAATCAAATGCCCGTATTTTTTTTAAGATTTTTGAATAATTTTTTTTGGATTTGCTGGCTCAGATACGCACTAAAAAAAATCTGGCAATCTTATTATTAACAAAGTATCACCAAAACTAGAGATAAATGATAAAATCTGGCAAAAGATTCCAGTTAAGGAAGCCGAATTCTTCAAAATAGACTTTTTTATTTATTTTTGAAAAAATTCAACCCACTTTATAGTTCTACTATTTAAACTTTTGAAATTTGACAGAAAAAATAATCTTTTTGTGAGCCCATAAATTTGTGGAGTAAAAAAACCGACTGACAGCACCCAAATATTCAGAGCTTGAAACTTTGAAAGTTAATATTAACGTTTGAAAATTTAAAAACGGTTAACTTATTTTGAGTATTTCACATTTTATTTTTTGAATCGATCATGATTTTTTAAATTAATCTATGAAAAATAAGGAATTTGTTTGGCGAAGCAACTTTGAAGTTAAATTTAGGATTTGCTTTGTGCTTTCAATATTTACTACAAACTTTTCTTATTCATTTTTTTCATCAGTTTTTTGTATTGATCATTCATAAAATGAAATTTGCCTCTCTTAACTTTGTCAGTTCTCTCAATGATGAATTGAACATGTTATTTTATAAATATTAAAGTTATTCTTATGAGCTTCAAAAATGAACTTTTTCAATCCTTTATTTTGATTATTAAAAGAAATTCAATATAATAATATTTTATCTCTGACTTTAATAATTTGATACTGAATTATACATTGTATTATTAATTTTAATCAAAATTAAAACCAATTATCATATGTTTTGAATAAATTTTGGTAAAGTAAAAATGAATTTGTTTTCCTTATCGAGAATTCATATTTCAAATCGTGATCGAGTGTTGTTACAAGTTAAAGTAAAATACAATCTTGGAATTTTTAAATCAACGCTTCCATTGAAAATGGTAAAAGGAAAGGCCAAACAATTTTTTATCAAGGATAAATTTTGTCTTGATCTGAAATTTTTGTGACATATAGAATTGATTGTCTTTAAAAATCTGGTGTTATATTTTATGTTTTCTATTTCTGAGCACTTATTCTTATGTCCGAAACTTTAAATTTTGGTTTTTTTCTCGAAATTTTAATTATTTTTCTGGTGCTTCGGAAATATCGATTTGAAATTTGTAGTGTAGTTCACAGCTTAAATTTATTTTTCAGCAAGTTTGTTAAGAAATTTATTTGATAATCTATTTCTTTTTATTCTTTATTTAAATTCAAAACTTTATCGAGCTTGTGTGGTGGTATTAAGTAGGGAAATGATATCAAAAATTAACTTTTTCTTTTATCTGTATTGTTATTATTTTAAGCTATATTTGAATGTCGAATCTGAATTCGAGTTAGAATTTTTAATAGGGTCTGCATTGATTGTGAATTTGATAGAAGATTAGGTTTTTATAGGCATAGGAAGGACTAAATATAAAAAAACACACCCATGGTTGTACATGATTTTAAAGACCCTTCGCTGTAATCTTAGTTTTCACATTTTCCACGTCATTTAAATTCAAAAGAGAATTATTAATAAAGAAAATCAAAAGATGAAACAAAACCAAAGTTCATAACTATATGCTGGTGATGAATAAGGCATATAAGGTAACTCAACCTTTGATTACTTAGCTCAAATTTTTTAAATGTGATGTAGATTTGATGTACAAATTCAAATTCATCACTTTAAGTAACTCAAAAAAAAATTGATCAATTCAGTCTAGGGAATTTTAAGTTATAGTTCTTCGAGTTCGCAGAATTTAGCGACCTTGGACCTTAAAGTATTTAGGTTTTATTTTCTAAAGATCTCACAAATTTTTGAAATTTTCACCATTATAAAAAAATTGATGGTTTCGCAAATTCTTGGTAAGATTTAAAGTTTATGGTTGTTGTTGATTTTCATTTAAAGCTTAGTTCATTTAGAAATGGGACAGTTACGAATGCGGGTATAAACTATTCGTTTTATCAAAATACTTTCTATGATGGAAATAAAGGTAATCATATGGTCATTCATGAGAAAATTTTAAAAACTAAATATTTCTCGTTTTTTGTATGAAATGTTTCTACTTTTTTGTTGGTATCTCTCATCGGTTGGTGTACACTTTTTCAGTCATAATATACATTAGTTTCTCCCACATTTACTTCGTCGAATCGGTGTTTTGGGTGGCTGCATCTTTTCCTTAAATTTCCACTACTTTTTGTCCAAATTCTTCTCTTTTGCAAAAAAATATGGGAAATTTGGTGGATTCAGCTGTTTCGATATTCACAAAAGTTGATTATTTTTGTACCACGAAAAAACGTCTGTACTGGAATGTCTTCTGACAAAACCAAAACTGGACATTATTCTTTAAAACCCGCAAAATCCGCGCGTTTCATTCCTAAATTGACGGCCGAAAATCCAGGCCATATCCGGGAAAATTTTGTCAAAAACTATTCATCAAAAAACAAGATAAAAAAAATTCAAAATAAATAATTTTTAATTGTAGTTTAAGCTTCGAAAAAACCTTTCATGATTATTTTTGCAAAATCTGCTCAAAAAATTTGGTATTGATGGCAAAATAAAAAAAAACTACAACAAAATTTGTGTTTTGTTTGATCTGCCAAATAAATAGAAAATTCCAGGCATAATCCAGGCATTTTTTAATGACATCCAGGCAACCGGTCCGGGCCGGACTGTTCCCAAACTTTGTATAAAATATCCGGGCAAACCAGGATAAAACCAGGCAACCTGGCAGCCTTATTTATGCAAGACTACTTCTTTTTTATGCTTTTTAAAACAGCAAAACAAAAATTTTTGTTTTGAGAATTGTTATTTTTTTCCACAGGAGCCGAGCCTTGGCTAAGGTTTACAGATTGCCCGATTTAATCCTGGTTTTCCTGAATATTTAATACGAAATTTGGGAAGAGTCCGATCCGGCCCAGTTTCCCTAATTGCGTTCAAAAAAGTCCGGATATTGCTCAAATTTATTGACCTTATTTGCCAAATCAAATAAAGAAAAACATATTGAGAAAATATTATTTAAGCGTTCAAAACCAAATTTTCTGAGAAAGTTTAATGTTAAAAATAATGGAATTTTTTTAGGAGCCTCTAATGCGATCAAAAATCTGCTGACAAGTTTTGATAAACAGTTTTTTTTCAAATTTTTTTCTTGATTTTTTTAAACAATTCCTGGGTTTTGACCAAACTTGCCCGGCTATCGCAAGGATTTTTTATCGACAATTTTGAACTCAAATGTGGTGCTGGATGTTGTCATGTTTTATTTAAAATATCCATGATGTGTCCGGCCCTGGAAAAATACTTCAGTCTGCTGGACATAGGTATGAAAAACAGTTTTATTTTATAAATATTCCATGGTTTGCCAGCTATCGATTTGATAAGGATAGATTTTGAAGGAAACTGTGAAAAAATAATTTTGTTTGTCCGATAACAAAGAGATTAGCAATCATCGAAAGAAAGTGTCTCATTTCTGAATGAACTAAGCTTTATGTTTCATTTTATAAAGAACCTATTCGGGGCGAACTTATCTGGGAAATTCAATCTCAAAACCTGGCAAAATCCGGGCATTTTATTTCGAAAATGACAACCAAAAATCCGGGTAACTTCCGGACTAATTTAATCAAAACCCAAGAATTATTCAACAAAGGCAAGAGAAAAACTTGAAAACAATTTTTTTCATCAAAACTTATCAGCGGAGTTTAAAGGCCTCCAAAAAACCTCTTATGATTATTTTTATCAAACTTGCTCAAAAAGTTTCCTTTTAAACGCATGAATAAATTTTTTTACAAGACATTGTGATTTTTGCGAATTTCTCCACTTTTATCATGAATTTCTGAATAAAACATTCTTAAATATTTTTAATATTTTCATAAATATTAAATATCATATTAATTCCTTCATTTTCTCCATTAAAATTTTTTCGATTAAATGAATATTTTTTTAAAATTCACACGTTTGTAACTGCCCGGATTCTAAATGATCATAGCATATGCAGTGACCAAGTCTCGAGCTAATGACCGCTGGCTTAGAAGGTCGGCGGCTTGATGATCATTTGGCTTAACGATAATTCGGCATAACGAATGATTCGAGTTTTCTCATACTGCACAAATTCTCTCACAAATTTGAATGATTTCTCTTAAATTTTAGGATGTGACGAATAAATGCCAGCTTTGCTGTTTTCAAGAGCAGGTCAATTTTGATTATACAAAAAAAAATAAGACGAGAATGATCTATTTTGCCGTTAAATTATAGTTGTAACGTTTACTGCATAAAATAATTTAACATTTTGGCTGAAATTTTTTATTGGCCATTAACTACAGGTTGAGAGGGTAAATGTCAAAGTTATATACTTTGTTTAGCGCCCAAACGTAAATCAATATGGCCTCTGTAATTTGGAGAATTTTAAACTCTACAAATTAAGAACAGAAATAAATTTGGGTCCGTAGTTTTTTCATAATGAATGTGATGGCTGTAGGTTTTCTTTATTTGTTTGAATAAACCTTAAGAGTTATTAATTACGCATTTTTTAAGTTTTTTTTCAATCAAGCTCATGTATTAATCGAACTATGGAACTACTTAAAGATTTTCCGTTTCAGCATTTTTTTATCATTTCCACTCTCTATATGAAGCGGGTTAAGCTTAAATTTATATCGCCATTATTCAATCGGGTCACCGAAGAAAAAAACAAAAAAAAAACATTAATTAAAAACTTTTTCTCGCTTCACTACCCAATTTCATATCGGCTACCATTATTCGAGTAGTTGGTGTAACTGGTGTAACTCCGTCTCCTTTACTATATTTTGTTTGCTCCTGGGAAGACGAAAGGCAAAACTTTTCATATTAAACCAAAGCCAGAGCATTCGGAGAGAAGACAAATGTCCACATTTAAGAGAAATTTTACCCTAGCGAGTAAAAATAGCTGAGATTTTCGTTATAACACTTGATTTAACGGGAAAAATATTCAATTCCTTAAATAAAATCGTATTGAAATAATGATAATGCACAATAATATTAAATCGATTTGTGAAAAAAAATAAAATAAAAATAAATGAATGGTTACAGCATCAAAGAAAAAACAAAGATTCCTTCGTGTTTTATCTCAATTCCGTGCGATGCTGTTGCTCTTGTGAAGTGAATAATTGAATAAGCACTTGAAATTGACTGGAGATTCTCAGAACAAACAAGGAAAAATCACAAATCGGCGAACATTTACCAGAAGCATCATGCAAAGCGCATAGCTGCCGGCATTTTCCATCAACATGTATAGACCGTTTTTGTATCGAAATCATCCTGTTAACCGCATCGCCCGGCTAAAGTGAAACGGAAGGACCGAGTTTTCCCGTTCCTGTCTGGCCGCCAGCTTCCAGCTCGTCTGGATTTGATTTCCTTCATTCCGGTTCCATTTTGAGCCACACTCCGCATCCCATCATCCGAGCCAAGAAGCAACAAATGGATGATCCCATCGGTCGCCTTTCAGTGGTCTTCTTTTTCAGCTTTACAAGTTTCTTTTTTTGTTTTTCGTTTAGCTCAGCCTCCGGGAGATGACGAACAGACGGCATTCTCGACAACAACAACAAGTAGAAGAAAGACGACGACGACGTCGACGGTTGACGACAAGTCCGGGCCCAGTGGGCGACCCACAACAACAACTACGCTATCCAGCTCCGGCGATACCGTTCCCGACGAGAAGAACGAAGCCAGAGGATCGACTGTTTGCGAGTCAACTAGTGGCAGCTTCTTCAACCGTGCGATTGTTTCCTGGTTACAGAGATGCCAAAAATGGCAGCCAGTTTTGCCTAAATCAATTTATATTAGACTTAATTACTTTTAATTTATTTTAAACGGAAAAGTACAATAAATGATTTTTCTGTTTTAAAAACAAAGAAACAACAATGTTAAAGGCTCATGTGTTATGTACCAAAACTAAAGTCTCATGCATAATGTCCCATGTCTTATGTCTTATGATTTATGTCTAATGTCTTATGTCATAGATATGTCTTATGTCTTATGTCTTATGTCTTATGTCTTATGTCTTATGTCTTATGTCTTATGTCTTATGTCTTATGTTTTTTGTCTTATGTCTTAGCAGAAGAAGCAGCAAAATAAAATATTTTTCTGTTGGCAATGCTATTTAGTTTGGTTTGCTTATCAAATGTTTGGTGGTTTGTCATTTTGCATGGTTTAATATGAACGATAATTTTAAAGAAGCATTTCAAATCTCAATCAGAAGTTTTACCACCCATCGACGTTCAAACATAGCAAAATACTAACACGCGTCATTAGTGCTTCCAGTATAGGACTTCACTGCCGTGATATGGCGAAGTGACGCATATCCATTTTTTCGATTTTGACTTTTTGACGCTATTTTGTGCGCTTTCCTTCAACAAATCTAGAAAATATCCAACAGGTTTTGAAAAAATTGAGAAACACGATTCGCCAAAAGTGCGATTTATTCGCCGAAGTGACATATCTCATATCCAATCGTTTTTGAACGTGATACAGAACAATTTCAATAACCCGTATAATTTTCAAGCAGCATTCCTAATATTTGGAATAAAATCATCTTTTACAATAAGAAGATAATTTAATGCAGTTTAAGAAGATCCAACACACTGGCCATTTCAACAGAAGAACGAAATTTGTTCAAATTGCACAACAAGACTTAGGATAAATGGCACTCCGACGCAAAATCGTCAACTCAAAACAAACGTTCATACGCCGAACTGACGAATATTCATTTTAAGCAAATGTACGAATTTTACTCAAAATGAAGAGTTGTGTTTCAAAAAGCTGCATTTGTTATCTATTTTTGCATAAATTCTACAAATCACATTTTATAAAAAGCCCAGATAAACGAATAAAGAGGAAAAAGAGAAAATCGCTTTTATTCGTTTAAAACAAAAATGGTTTATGCATCACCTCGGCGTAACACGGCAGTTCAGTACTCACGAAAATATTCGAAGAGCTATCAAATATCTAATATAACCCCTTTGACAAACCAGAGTATCTTCATGGAGGTTTAACAGATACTTGGAAAGAGATTTATTAAATACCATCGTACATAATGATCAATGTTTGATTTTTTTTTATAGCAACTCGACATAAAAATTATACAATTTCTTCAAATATTCTACCATTCCATTATTCTCGTTATTGATACCCAAAAACACCACTAATTTTCTACCAATGTTACCGAGGTACAATTTTCCGAAAAAAATTACCACTGAAAGAATCTTTCAACTCGTGTTCATCACTGGAATTTATTTAAAATAATCATATTTTTTTTTAAATTTATGTTGATGTCGATTAATACAAATTAACATTTTTTCACGGGCTAAAACCGACAGTTCATGAAATAATTTTACACTCATGATAGGGGATATTGAAAATACTTTTCGTTTTGAACGCAATGAAGAGTAAAATTTTTTGAGGGTGTGTTTTCATCATTATTGACATATTCTTCATCCAATTTAAAAATATTCTTAGCAAAAGCCTTCCCAAAATGTGTTTTCTTGACGCTCTGTATTCAACTTTTTCTTCTTCTTCTAAAACTTGAAACCGAAAGATCATAAAATAATTAAATTCATGATATGTGATACTGAAAATACTTTTCGTTTTGAACGGAGTAAAGAATATTATTTTTAGAATAGTCTTCCAACAGCAACAGTCTTCCCAAAACGTACTTCTCTGGACGCTCTGAATTCTTCTTCTACTTTTTTTGTTTCTTCTTGCCGGTGCTGTTTTTCGCACAACTTGGAACCAGGGGTGCCAGGTGTCTTGATTTTTCAGGATTTGTCCTGATTTTCGAGTGGCCGTCCCGATTTTCAAAAAAACGCTTGAATTGTTCTGATTTTTTAAAAATGGCCCTAAGATGTCCTGATTTGTCCTGTATATATGAAAAATGGCAATTTTGGTCAAGTTCAAATGTGAATAAAATGCTTTAAACAAAAAACACCTCCCCAGTTTTTTTAAAATAATGTAGATTTTAACATGTTCTTTCGAACAAATTAAAGTTTGAATTTTTTGGTTTGCTCCATTGGAAGTTATGGCTGATACAAAACGACAATTTTTGAACACAAAATTCATGATAACTGCGATTCAGAAGCAGATATTCGAAATCTGTTTGCTACACAAGATGCGCATAATGATTTGCTAAATACTTGCTGAACACATGATTTTTATAAATTGATACTCAACAAAGTTATAACAAAAAAAAACTTGTTTTTGTAGGACCACCATAACTTGTACACGAAAAATCATCATAAAAACTAAACGTTAATAGATAGACATTCAAAGTCTTCTACAAAGTTTCATCAATTATGTTGTTCTGCATAATTGCTGAACATAATACAGCGCTATCTCATTACAGTAAAAAAATAATTTTCGTTTCTAAGGAGTATTATGAACCACCCTAAAAATGTTTCATTCAAAAGTAGCGCCTTGTAGTGTTGTACAACTTTGTCTTGGACACCAAATGTCTTAAACCTAAGGCAAGAGCGTAAATGATTATTAAACGCTAAATTTCATTTCTTGATCACTGTGCAATGATTATCTTTTATTCAAATGATTTTTAAATGATGTTTTTCGATATTAACTACAGGCCAGTCAAGGTCATTCTCGCTTCAGTTTCATACATAATTCGAGGGGTATTCATCACCTATATTTCGCCTTTAGTCATGGAATCTAAGCAGAATTGCATGTTTTTTTTACCAATTTAGTGGTGTCCTAAAAAATTCTGATTTTTTTCTTCGCGGTGTCCACCTTTGCTTGGAACTGCCTTTTCGACTAGCTCCAATTATGGTCCACAGTAACTGAGACTATATACCAGCGTTTAGACTCCGAAGAGTTTCCAATCTTGTTATTATTCGTAGAGATACTTTGCACTCCTTTTTACTCAGTAGAGTTTAAAATTTTCGATACATTGTTGCCCCCAAACCAACGACCACTTGTATTCTTAGAAACAACCTTTCCAACCAAATCAAAACAAACAATCAGCAGCAACAGTCTAAAAATCTGCGTTTCCTAAACCAATTCCATTTTTTTCCACCAGAAGGCCAAAACAAACAATCAGCAGAAGCTGCCTCAAAAATCTGCGTTCCGTAAGCCAATACGACTTTTTCTACCGGAAGGTAAAATCAAAACAAACCATCAGCAGCAGCAGACTTCAAAATCTGCGCTTCTTAAGCCAATTCCGTTTTTTTCTTTTTTTCTTCACCGTTAGGCTAAATAAAAACAAACAATCAGCAGCAGTCTTGAAAATCTTCGCTTCCAAAGCTATTTCTTCTTTATCCACCGGAAGGCCAAGTCAACACAAACAATCAGCAGCAACAGTCTTAAAAATCTGCGTTTCCTAAGCTTATTTCGTTTTTTTTTTTCAAGGCCAAATTCACGCAAAAAAAGCAGCAGTCTTAAATTCTGCGCTTCCCAAGCCAATTCCGTATTTTTCCGGAAGGCCAAATTTAAAAAACGATCAGCATAAGCAGCCTTAAAAATTTCCTAAGCCATTCCGTCTTTATCCACCGGAAGGCCAAGTTAAAATAAACCATCAGCAGCAGCCGCCTTAAAACTGTGCTCTTCCTAAGACATTACGTCTTTTTTACCGGAAGGCCAAATCACAATAATCGCCGGCAATTGACCTAAAAATTTGTGCTTTCTAAGCCAATTAGTCTATTTCCACCGGAAAGCCAAATCGAAACAAACAATCAGCAGCAGCAGCCTTAACAATCTGCAATGCAATGCATTTGCCTTAACATTCTGCGCTTTTCAATCTTCTTCGTCTTATTTACCGGAGCTGGAACCATTTTCAAAAATTCTAAGCATAAGCCTTATAAATCTGTGCTCATCTTACCCACTACGCTATTGTCGTGATTTCAAGATTCTTATGAATCTCAATTCGGAGATTCACTCCGACACGTCTGTCGCATACAAGAATAGATCAATTACTGACTTTGATTTGTATGTTTGATCTAGTGTTGCCAAAAAAAAACAAACTTTGCCATAGATATTTATTTTAATTTATTTATCTTCAGTGTTGCGAATACAATATTTATTTTCTTTAATTTTTATTAAATTTGAAATATTTTCTAAACATCTTCAATTTTCCGAGCTGGAGATAGTCGAAGACTTTGTCTACTTGACTCACTAGTGACCGCAGACAATGACACCAGTCGTGAGATCCGGAGGCGAATTATCAGCGGAAGTCGTGCCTACTATGGACTCCACAAGCAACTGCGGTCGAGAAGACTTAGCCCTCGCACGAAGTGTAACCTGTATATGACGCTTTTTAGACCGGTTGTTCTCTACGGGCACGAGACATGGATATTGCTCGAGAAGGACCTGCGTACACTCGGAGTATTCGAGCGACGAGTCTTAAGAACCATCTTTGGCGGCGTACAGGAGAACGGAGTGTGGAGGCGAAGGATGAACCATGAACTCGCGCAACTCTACGGCGAACCCAGTATCCAGAAGGTGGAGAAAGCTGACCGGATACGCTGGGCGGGACATGTTGCGAGAATGCCGGACGACTGTCCTGCAAAACAGGTGTTCGCTACGAATCCGATAGGAACAAGACGAGCGCACTATGGGGCAGCTCCATACAATGAGGTGGCAAAAAGTATGATTAGATGTTTTGAACTATTTTGTTATTTTTGAAAATCTATATATATAAAACAGGGAGAGAGACAGCCCATACAGAAATGTGCAAACACGCAAAACTCTTCACTGGATCATCCGATTTGCATGCGATTTTTTTTGTTGTGTTCGTCTTCACGTGAAGAATAACACAACGGAGAGATAATTTCGAAAATGTTTCTGTTGAATTTTAAAATTAATTTTTAGTTTTTATTCGTATCAAATAAAAGTCATGGCACCCAATTTCCATTTTTTTCATTCGAACACCCAGAGTTGGAAGGCGCCAAAAGCAATCAAGGCTTACTGATGTGCATCCATCTCTCTAAAGGAAGTTTTGGCGCCGATTTCCGTTGCAACTGTACTTTTCACGTGGCACCAGTAAAATGGATACTTGGATGTTATTTTCCCTATGGGGTTCCGCAACTACGAAGCATAGAAAGCCTGTACGAAGAATATTGACAAAATTTGTATTTTTTTGCATCAGAATCAAGGCAATTCTATGATTTTTTTAGTTGTTTGTTCGTTCACCGTTTATTTTTTTTAAATGTCATATTCTTTTATCAACTCGAGCAATATGGCTGTAAAATTTCCAATAGACTCAAAACAACTTAATGAGATTGAATTGAAACTTTTCATTATCAAATCATTTTTTATGAGTTTGGGTAACACCAATAGAAAGTCATATAACTGGTTAAAGATCACCTTAATTTATTTTTTGTTGATTTTATCCAGTTAGTTTGAGAGTTGAAGGTTATTAATTTTGTGATTCCAAGTAAATTGAATCATTATCATAAAAACGGATTGGAGGATCAGGAAACATCGGATAATCCACACTACCTTTCATGCTCAGTGGTTAATCGGAACTTTTGAAAATTTTAGCTATATAGGACTTTATTTTGATATTAGATCCAACTCTCAAGTTTCAAAAGTCAGAAAAAAGGATCGTAATCAATAATATAATCAAGTACTAAACACTTGAAAGAATATAAAAATTAAATTTTAAGTAAAAAGTATGCCACTTAAAATTTCGAACATTTAAGTATAGAGAAAAATCTGAACCAAAACACAAAAATACAAAAAAAGTTTCGTACCAGATATAAGATCTAAAAAAACAATCTGTCAAGCATAAGTAAATCAAAGAATATAAACACTTAAACTCGACCAAAAAAAAAAAAATAAAATCAAGATCAACGGAAATCCAGCTTATAAATTAACGTTTTAATACAACTGAAAATCCAGATTCATAAGGCCAAATTTGGGATATTGATACAAATTAACAATAAAATTCAGAATTAAATTTAACTGTCTGGATTAAAGTTTCTTATCTTACGATCATAAACTATAAATTTAAGAAATTTGTGAATATTTTGAATTTTTATTCCAAATACTCAAAATAGATTTGCTTTCATTCAGGGTTTGCCTGTTATTAGAAAAATAATCTAAATACAAGATAGTTTAAATTCTTTTTTTTCTAAATTCTTTAATTTTCAGTGCAATTTGCCAATCCCTAACTGAAAATTGAAAAAAAGATAATGATGACACAAATTTCGAAGACATTTTTAAACATTATATTGATTAGAAAAGTGTTGCTGTAAAATGAAATGAATTGTAACTTTTTCTGAATTGTTAAATATTTGTCAAACTCAGCTCTGTAAATTCACAATAAGATTCCATTAGTGCATTTAGTGCCAAGTTCGAAAAAAAAGACATTTGAAATAATAAAAAAAAAATTAAAAATTAATTTTATATTCGTTATTCTTTAAATGTTCCGGGTCCATTTTTTAATTTTTCTATACTGACGACCATGTTTAAAGAAAACTGTAATGTATTTAAATACAGAGGTTAACACAAATCGAAAATACAACTCTATTTATGACGGCTCCAGCAAAAAAGATCCATTTTCTGTTGTTATCAATCTTCAACATTTTTAAAATACTTTATCAGATAGGAGTTTTTGAACAGGAATGATGACTAAACTAAATTGAAACATGATAGATTAAGCGTTCTTAAGTTACCGGAACTGATCATTAGCAGAACTTTATTATACGCTACCTCAACAAGAAAATAAGTTCGCTAAACAAAAGTTAGAGCAAATCGTATGAGCGTTTTTGTGTCACGAACTGACGGTTTTGAATATAAATTTATGTATGATATTTTTCATTCCATTTGCGGTTTTTTGAATGAACTTAGAATAATGAAATTCGAATAACGAACCAAAATTCTGGATTTTTTTCTAATACAAAGGTATCCACTAGCTTCTATACACTTAAAAGGAAGGCTGTCTAAGGAATAGTGCTAAAATAAAAAAAAAATACTCAAAAATTCAGGCTTAACAAAGTTTGCCGGGTCAGCTAGTTTTGTATAAAAATTACTATTTTAACTAACTTAAAATAAATTCCAACAAGAATTTTGCATAAATAGCTTTGAAAGTACGATGCTTGGTGTTATTTTTGACCCAACTTTTTATATCTTTTGAAAACCAGGTTTTGGACTAATTGATCATTAAATGATAAATAACATCAAGACATTTCATGAAACTCAAGAGAAAAATGTGTTAATGATTGATCAATCATGAGAAACATTTTTTTGACAAACCAACATCAGCTTTGTTGAATTTTTACTCATTAATGGGTAAAAATTACCCATTTGCATGATATTTTCAGCTTTATTTGACTATAGCTATGGAAAATCATGGACGAGAACGGCTTTTCCGGGAAGCTAATCAGACTGATCAAGGCGACGATGGATGGAACGCAGTGCTGTGTGCGGATTTCGGGTGAATTGTCGAGTTCATTCGAATCGCGCAGGGGGCTTCGACAAGGTGATGGTCTATCCTGCATGATGTTCAACGTGGCGCTAGAAGGTGTTATTCGACGAGCGGTGGGCGAAATGCGGGGCACGATTTTCAACAGATCCAGTCAACTTATCTGCTTTGCCGATGACATTGATATAGTCGGCAGATCATCTGCGGCGGTGGAGGAGATCTACCGCAAACTGAAACGCGAAGCAGGAAGGATTGGGTTGATGATTAATACGTCCAAGACGAAGTACATGCTGGCCTGTGGATCCGAGACCGACCGAACCCGCTTGTCCAGTAATAACAAGGTCATGATCGACGGCGACGAGCTGGAGATAGTCGAAGACTTTGTCTATCTCGGCTCACTGGTGACCGCAGACAATGACACCAGCCGTGAGATCCGGAGGCGAATTATCAGCGGAAGTCGTGCATACTATGGACTCCACAAGCAACTGCGGTCGAGAAGACTTTGCCCTCGTACGAAGTGTAACCTGTATATGACGCTTATTAGACCGGTTGTTCTCTACGGGCACGAGACATGGATATTGCTCGAGGAGGACCTGCGTACACTCGGAGTATTCGAGCGACGAGTGTTAAGAACCATCTTTGGCGGCGTACAGGAGAACGGAATGTGGAGGCGAAGGATGAACCACGAGCTCGCGCGACTCTACGGCGAACCCAGTATCCAGAAGGTGGTGAAAGCTGGCCGGATACGCTGGGCGGGACATGTTGCGAGAATGCCGGACGACTGTCCTGCAAAACAGGTGTTCGCTACGAATCCGGTAGGAACAAGACGAGCGGGGGCGCAACGAGCGAGGTGGTTAGACCAAGTGGAGCGCGATCTGGCGAACGTGGGGTGCCCGAGAAATTGGAGAACGGTTGCCATGGACCGAGTGAATTTTAGGAATTATGTTCGTCAAGTTATGTCGTGAGACGGAATACTATGTAAATAAAAAAATAATAATTGACTATAACTCAAAAAACGGTGCTTTAAGGTGCCTGGAATCTCTTTCATTGTATTTTTGGGACTTGAAAATAGATCTTGATAGTGAAAAGAGCATGGGGAAATGCGGGGATTTTTTTTTGGCAAGCCTTTAAAGTTTTTGATTTTTGAAAAAAATAATTATTTACTCATTTTTATCAAAGATCAATTTATAGTGTTAAAATTTTGAATGGTTCAAATGATAGCTTTTAATATAAGCTTTCATATGGTGTACTTTGAATTTAAAAAAAAAAAAGTTTTCCATAGAAATATATGTGATTTAAATTTTTTTTCTTCATCATATAAATTTTTCAATTTCTCAAAGTCTGATGTCTGTGGTGCATTCAGTAATCAAGATAATCAGTTGAAAAACTGGGAATATCTTAGTTAAATATTAAGTTATTAACTAGTGAAAATAAAAAAGCGATCCGATAAAGTTCAGTTTTTGACTTTTTGCCGCCTCAAACCCCATAGTGGAGCGGGGGCGCAACGAGCGAGGTGGTTAGGCCAAGTGGAGCGTGATCTTGCAAACGTGGGGTTTCCAAGGAATTGGAGAACGGTTGCCATGGACCGAGTGAATTTTAGGAATAATGTTCGTCAATTTATGTCGTGAGACGGAATACTATGTAAATAAAAAATTAACATCCTTAATTTTATCTGTTCACCAAGGTCTGTAGAAATTCAACTGCTTATCCCATGTTTCCATACATGTATAGATAACAGCAATTCTATTATTTTATTACATTTAAATGAATTAAAGATTTCCCAATGTAGGCTCAATGTTGAGATTTAAAGTTACAATCAAACCCAGATCGTTCTCATGTAATGTGTTAAAAATATTTAAAATGTAATGTGGATTAAATTTGACATTATGATTTATACTCTCATGAAATCAAATATAAAAAACAGAACCTTTTGTCAAATTGTACTTTTAATCGTAGAAGAAAGTTACATTTCAAAATACATACTCAGAATTGAGATTAAATTTTCAAACCATGTCTTATGAGTCTCGCAAGGATCTTACGTTCTTAAAATTCATAAAATTCGAAAATCTGAAGAAACTACACAAGACTTGAAATCTCTATAATAAAACTTGGAAGAAGATTTGGATAAATTAAAATAAATTCATGTCTAGAGAATCACTCAAAGAAATTCGCACTTCAACTATGGGAATGATTTGATAATGGTCAATTGGAAAATAATGTGCTGAATTTATATTCAGTGAAAAAAGTATTTTTGCCGATTCGCCTAATTTAAGCAACTATAGTTTACTTATTAAAGATTTTATTAAACAAAGGGAGGGAAAAGGGTTTCAAATGTGGAAACTAACGAAAGGTTCAATAACGATGATCGAAAAGCAAATAGTTTTCAATTATATATGGCATTCACCCGGCTTTTAAACGATTAAACTTCTTAATTTTTTTATTCATAAAACTTTTTACAAATAATGTTAAAGTTTAACATATCGTATCAAACCTTGTAATTGTTAAATACATTTCTATTCATTGAAAATGAAAGATATTTTTATTTACTATGCCTACTATGTAGGGGAGAGTGGGGATACTTGATCCCCTTTTCTTATTTTCACCTTATCTTTTATGAAAAATTTTGAAACCCGCATCCTTTTACATTTTCTGACAGCATGTAATTTCATGTTACTATGCTCCAAAAATTAGAACGATACTTTAAACCGTAGATGAACTAGAAGCATTTTCGTGGGAGTAAAAAAAATGCGATATTTTCGAAGTTAAGGGAGATTTGATCCTCTATTGACGGAAACTTGATCCTTCATTCAGGAAGCTCTAATCCTTGGAAAAAATCACAAAATCCCAAGATAGAATGTCAATTGACTATTTTGGTTATGTTTGTTCTCATTTCTCAATTTATAAGAGTCAGACGAAGAAAATTCTATATCTTTGTCTCAACCCGATTAACATTGCATATTTCGCCGCCGCCCGTGGCGTAGAGGATAGCCTTCAAGTCTTCTAAGCCAGAGGGTATGAGATCGAATCCTGGTCACGGCATACATAGTACACTTTTCGGTGGGTTGGTGGTTTTAGCATTTGTAAGATGCTAGCCATCATATCCTCGGAGGAGGTACGATTAGAGTTAAGAATAAGGAATATCTTCGAGGAAACATCATGTTTCATTGAGATCCTGTATGTGTTTGTGTTCGTTTTTAAAAAGGCTCTTTTTTCTATAATTAAAAGAAAATTTATTATTTTTGCTCTTTTCTTCAGACAGTTCTTGGATAAATATTAGTTATTGGATAAATATTAGTCATCTCGTGAATAGCAATGATCACGATCCACTAAGAAGCAAAATTTACCGTTTTGAACTGTAGGGATCAAATGTACCCATAATCAACATTTTTGAAAACTTTTTCTAAAAAAAGTTGAGAGATTTCCATCGTTTGAAAATATGCTATTATGAAGTTCATATTTTACTTGAACGGTTGATATATTGGAATAGATATTTTTGTTGTAATTTTTCCATGAAGGAACATTTTGAAGTAATGAAAAAATATCTTTAAATAACTTTTTCTGAAATTTTTCAAACAAAGTTCAATAACTCAAACAATTATTTTGTTAATTTTTTTTAAGCTTTAAGCATTGTTGTTTTGCTACTTTTGGAACATTTTTCTAGAACATTTAGGAACATGTAAGACATTCCAGAGATATAGCTAAGGAATCAAGTATCCCCAGGGATCAAGTATATTCATCCTCCCCTATTAATAATCATTTTCATCAATCTGGTAAAGGTAATAAATAATTGAAGTTTAAGCAAAGCTAAGAAAAAAAAATTGGGACCCGAGAAAGTCGTTTCATTCTTTTAATGTGGAGAAAAAATTCTTTATCAAAACCTTATGTAAGATTCGCTGAGACCTTCTAAAAACCATTTTTCATTGTATAATTAACAGAAAGGGGGAGAAAATTGACAAACGATTTGAACCATATTGACATGTTTCGACAAAAAAAAAAATGAGTTCTTGTTTTTTTCTATTGATCATTTAATTTTGCTTAGATTTGTTCAGATTTTGTCATTTAAAAAATTGGAAATCTTATACCAAGATTTTTACAAGTTTTTCATAAATACTGTATTGGTTTTCTTAGCCCGGATACTGAGGGAAAACTTCTGCCATGATTTTTCAAGAAGGGGAGTAGCTTAACATATATTAGAGAGAAACCATTCAACATATTATTAATTTACAGAGGTTCCCTGTTATATTTAAGGTTTTCGGTTCGATTTTTTTCTTGGGGAGAGGGGAGGGGGAGGTCAATAATCTGAGTAGATTAACATTGCAGCTTTCAATTTACTGAATGAAGTGGCGCTGTGATTTTTCCAATTTCAAGGTACAAATGCAGCAGCTTTAAATATTAACAAAAAGATGGCTAGCAACACTTCCCCATGCACAAAGCAAATAGATTCTGTCCCTATATCTACTGTTTGTTATTGGCTAACGAACAAAGTGATGCTGAGGTTTACAAGTTAACTCTATCCTCTTATTTCCTTTCGGCTGATTCCCGGAGCTCCGGGTTGCATATGTGTGTAGTGTAGATATATTTGTTTAACTAGACAGCGTACGTTTGTTTGTGTCTTTGTGTGCGAGTAGTGCCCACTTTGCCCAAACAATAACAAACCCAACAACAGGGAAGATTTATGCGATGTTTTAACATAAAATTGTTTTATGGCTTTGCAGTGCAAATGTTTTGAGGTTATTGACATGCCAAAAGGGGAGAAAACTTTTCGGTCCAACTTCTTTAGCAGAATCCCACCCCGCTGCTGGCTTGGGTGTCTCATTCTTTCGCTCTGTCAGCCGGGAAAACGGAAGATTTTGCATCCAAGGGGGGAAAACTGCAAGTAAGTGGAAAACTGTCCATGTACAGAGAAGCCAAGTACCTAGGAACTGTGGCCGATGACGAATGGGAAAGTTAGACGAAAGTGATTTGTGAATTCCACTGAAGCATGGAGAAGCGTCTTAGAGAAGCTTTTCTTGTTTGTTGGATCAGCATGATTTCGTCCCATCAAAGGTTGAATACTAAGGCCTGATTTCAGTTTAAAAAATGTGTGCAAGAAAATTTTAAATTTGTCTGCTTCCTTCTGTTAAGTAACATTGAGGTTTTGGTAATTAAAATTGTTCTACCAATTTCGAATTGTAAACTGGTGATGACTTCTGAAGAAATTGTAGGTAAATGTAATTTTTTTTATTCAAAATTTAAGTAGAACTTCCACATTTTTTCTAATTTCCATTGCATAAAATATTCTAGGGACTGATATAACTTGATCTTGAATACAACTTCGTAACTATTTTCAGTCACATCAAAGACCTTACACAGACAGCCTCAGGCAATTTCCGGTTGCATATCATGTGAAACATCTTTTTTCTTGCAGAATTTAAAAAGATCTGCTGACAGCAAGGAGGAAGTGTACATTTTTCTTGTAAAGTCGGAAAATGGCAAAATCCAGCTCCCGATAACAATGGAACCGGAGAGGAACTGCGAAAAGTTCGTTTTTGTTGTGTGAACTTTATCAACCGAAAAGACGTCTTGGAATACTGCTAACCTTCATTGAGTGAGATAGCTGAACTGAACAGCCTGCATTGCGATGGGTTCAAAGCACATGCCGGATGTGTCGACAATGTTCCGCCAAGCTCTGATTTAAGGAGCAATTTTTAATATCAGTGCTTACAATGAGAGGAGGAAAGAAGAGGCGAGTGAATAGATGCTAAAATGAGGCTGTGGCTGAAGCTGAGGCTAAAATGATAATCACCCAAATTGAATTTTTAAGCAAGGTGCTCAAAGAAAACAATTTAGTACATTGATAAACTCAATACAAATGATTTATCCCAAATTGATTTTAAAAGCTAAAAATTTATAAAATAAAACATCTATAGAAAATGCCTTATTTTATAGCAGTTTGCCCAAATGTATCAAAACAAAGCCCAATTCGGTCATTTGGCCACTTAGCTTAAACGCTCACAAAGTAAGCCGAATTAAACGGACCAAAAGTAATTACCCTCATAAACTGAGTACAGCTTTCAATGAATGTTTAGAAAATGATATAACATTGGTTCTTCTTCTACTACTTATTCGAGCTCTCCCCTACGGTTTCTTCGCTCGAATAGCATGAAAATATAAAAACCTTGTGGGAAAACCGTTCAAATGCTGAATTTACTGCTCCCATCATCGGAAAACACCAGTGGACTGACTGCTGCTGCTACTTCCAAACTCACCGACGACGGCGGAGCTCCCTCGACTAATGTCGTCAAACACTGTAACAATCACACATACTGCCATCTTTGGTACTAGGGTGTCTGAAAGTTTCGATTAAGCTTCCCTTCCGTTGAAAATATACCTGACATACAAACACCAATCTACGAGACTTAAATCTTAACAATTTATTTCAGTCAAATTGAAAAAAAATTGGGCTACATTTATAATTTATTAACTTTCGTAGTAACATAACTTTGACATAACTTGACGAACATAATTACTAAAACTCACTCGATCCATGGCAAACTTTCTCCAAATTCTGGGGCATCCTACATTTGCCAGATCACGCTCCACTTGGTCTAACCACCGCGCACGTTGCGCCCCTGCTCGTCCTGTTCCTAGACTCGACCCGAAATTCCAGACCCGAAATGTGGTATTCGCGTGGATACCAGGACACACAGGAATATTTGAGAATGATAAAGCAGACTACCATGCAAATGAGGCTCGCAAAATGCCTCTTCAAAATATCTTATTACCATCTCAGGATGCAGTCTTCGAAATAAGACGTCAAATTTGGAATAAATGGACAACAACCTGGTGGCAATCGAGACGTTCTCTACGCATCAACAAACCTTATCCAACCAAATATGTTGATCTTATATGCGCTTCTGAAAAACGTGTCTTAACCAGGTTGCACATTGGGCACACTAGATTCACTCATTCATATTTATTCGAACGCATCAGCCTGCCAACATGTTCTTCTTGCGGCGTCACAAGAACATCCTCATCGACTGTTAAAGATACGAAGAACCCCGAAAAAAGTACAACATAAGAGCAAGTTCACTAGTGTTGGGAAAATTGGTAGAAATTTGGACTTTTGTAGCATATTTTGAAAGTTTTACCATGCAAATATGTTATCAAGATCTTTGGGCGTTGCATTTTTTTAGCACTGTTTCTATTTCAGCCCTATGTGATATTTTTGCTTCGCAGCATGCAAAAATACAACACGTGTTGTAAATAAACTTGAAGTCACAGATCTATAAAATGGTTTTGCATGGCAAAATAATCATAATGTGCTAAAAGTGTCGAAATTTCTACCACTTTTTCCCAACACCAGTGGACTTGCTCTAACAGGGACGATTTATGAAGTTTTTGTCAATGAAGCAGACAAGGAAAAGAATCTCATAAAATTTCTAGAAGAGGGTAAACTATTCGAACTTATTTAAATAGGTTTATTTTAATTAGAAGTAGTTTTGTAGTTGATTTTTTAGTATCATAATATTACTGTAATTTTTTTAAAGACACGAGTACCCCTGAAATGGTAAAATGTCCTAAATAAACCATAATAATAAATTAAATTTTTGATAAAAAGTCGAGCTATATTTAAGGTTTCGTCATCTTCATTTTCAGATCAATCAAGTTGCGGTTAAACAAAGCTGTCATTTTCATCAAATCATTGATGTTCTAGAAAATGTTTAAAATTTGTGTTTGAAAAATTCGGGATTTTTGGATGAGTGCGGTCGGTTCTGATTGTAGCTCGTTCATTTTATTTTTTCTCGCGGTGCTCGTTGTGATTTGTGTGAAAAAATATACGATCAGGCGGATACAAGACCTGTGTAAATGAGATTGAGAAAAAATCGGGAAGTTTAGAGTGCAAAATGTCTAAATAATCGAAAATATTAAAAAATTGAATTTTGCATATGGCAGTCGAAGTTTTGGAGATTTGGTTTCTCCGGGGTACGGGGTAAAATTTGCGTGATTCGGCTAGCCTTATGAATTTTAACGTTGATCGAATGTGAATCCTCTTTAAATACGTTGGATTGAGCAACCAGCAGTTGAAATAGTGTGTTAAATTAATTGTTCAAGTCATTAAATTTTTGGTGTTGGGCACTGGGAGAAAACGGGCAGTGGCTAGATCGAGTGTGTTTGTGTGTGTGTGAGATGATATCTATGTAAGTGAAAATATCACACACGAAGAAAGCTTAGCTAGAACACACACATGAAGAAAGCTTAACTAGACCCTCTATGACAATCATCATCATCAAATGGAGGAAGTTCTAGCACGTATATCTGCAGCATACAAATCACGAATAACACCACAGCTAAGTATTATTTTTGATATTTACATTTTTCACCGTAGCGGATATGTATTGAAAACTATTTCTTTAATTCCATTAATAACAGATGGTGGTTTTCAATTTTCATCATTAAACCTTTCGGTACCAACTCACACGACACGTTGATGACGTTGAACCAGAAAATCCTCAAATCAGATTTTGTTAGCATGGTTCAGTTTTGCACAATTTATAATTTATCAATATGTATGTTCAATTTAAAGTTATCAAGGTAGAAACTGTTTTTCCTGTACATACTGTTATATGTTCTATTTCTTTCATCACAAGACATTTAGGGCCGCCACTTCGATCAGTTATTCAGTTAAAATATGTTAGGAGTGAAACTATCTTTTAGATATTAAACTTAAATAACTTAAAAATTTTGAAATTTGGATTTTTATCTTTTGGCATAGTCTAGTGACGCCTAAGATATGAATTTGCATTGGCAAGCGGGAGGAAAGCACAGGAAAGTTTGGGGTTCATGTAGAAAATTCTTGTTAATGTGGGTGAATGCTCGAGTTTACTGCGAAATTATTCAATGGGTACTTGGATGGATTTTGCTTACCTCTGTTGCGCTTGGCCGTAAGGAGCGTTTTATTCAGGTATTTGGTAATAGCGTAGTTTGTTTTTGATTGAGATACAAAAATTGATAGGAAAAATTTTTTTTTCTTCAAATCATAAGATCAAGAAAATGCAACGTTTCGAATCATATTCATATTAACGCAGCTATCAGGGAGTTTTAAGTTTAACCTTCTTCATTGTGGGACTGGAGCTGTGTTCATTTTTTCCATTTTGTACCATTGAGACACATTGGTGTCCTACTTTTTAGAGGGAAGGGGGGGATGCTTACACTAATTATATTTTTTTGTTCTTTCAATGTTTCTTTTCAAGAGCGAGCAAAGGCGCTATATCCTAGGTCAAAGACCAGAAATGATAGTGCATCGAAATCCGAAACTCTAAATTTTTATTAACATTGAAGCAAATGAAATCGTACATTTTTAAATAATGAAAATAAGGAAATTTGTTAGATCATTTATTATACCAAGGGGTTTTGGATTTCTGTACAGAAATATATCATTTCCATCCACAGAAGGAAGAAGTCACACGGCCACCATCAAGGAGCACAGAAATTTAGCATATGTGCCCCCAACGTTAAAATCTCACTTATAGTCATGGAAACGTATGGTACTGTTGTCCACGTTTCTTCCTCCCTGTGTTCCAGTTGTCTCTGCGTTCAATACTGCACAGTGGGCCCGGCCTAGTTAAGATGAGTAGTAAATGTACTTTTACTACTCACCGGGATGCTGACAAGATCTGGCTGTGTATGTATCATAAGCATAAGCATAAGCATAAGCAAAATCCGGATTAAGAAAAGCTGGTACTGAAAATTAACTTTGAATTATTAAAATACCCCTTAATATTATTTTATCATACTACTAGAATTTTCTGTTGCAATGTTCTTTTCTCAGCCAATAGTCGGCAAGCGTAATAAATAAAATAATCTTTCCAATTTTTTAAAGAATTCATGTTATGTTCACAAATTTATAATGCCTTCGAAAAAGTTTCTAGAGCAATCCATTTGAAAGATTTTTAAACAACCGAATTCGTAAAGAAATTCTGTAAAATTTCCGCAAGTAACAAAAAAGTTCCTAAGAACTTCTCCATGGAACCAAAAACTAACCTAAACGTTCTGAATAAAACCATAAAGTTTGTAGGAAGTTCGTAACAAAGCACGATAGGCCAAATTGATGCCCGAATTTTGTAAGGTACTTGGAACGCACAAAAATGTTCTATTCTGCTTGTTTGGTCTTTTAATGTTCGTTCAGAAGTCGAAATCAAGCACTGATGGAAATCAGTTTTTATTTCTCTTCACATGCTAACTTAATATTTCAACAGTTACTCTGCAAATTTCAATATAATGCGTAGCGTAGTTTCTGAGACATCTATTGCAATTTGAATAACAAAA
Source organism: Uranotaenia lowii (assembly GCF_029784155.1). Taxonomy (NCBI): domain Eukaryota; kingdom Metazoa; phylum Arthropoda; class Insecta; order Diptera; family Culicidae; genus Uranotaenia; species Uranotaenia lowii. The sequence goes on from NC_073692.1 coordinate 123,734,391, forward strand.
GTCAAAAACGTCCGATTTTCGTAGAACTACTGTATCTCAGGCCACACAAATTTTAGAAAGCTCAAATTTTGTAATATAATAGTGTGATAGTTGATCAATGTTACGCAGCAAATTTGATAAAAATATATCATCGGAGTAAAAAGTTATGGTTGTTCAAAGTCGAAGTGACAGTGCGCGTGCTTCCAATTTCTATACAATTATGAACGGTACTGTATGTTCATGATAATATACACTCGAGAAGCAATAACCAAAACTTTAATTTTACTACGGGATTAAGAACCCACGATACCCGTCAGAATAATTACTTGCAACGAAGCCCATCCATGACATCTTTAGGGCAAAAAAGAATTTCTTTTATAGTACCTACAATATACAACGCCTTACCTACTGAAATGAAAACCATCAACAACCGTTCCATGTTTAAAGTCAAAGTAGTACAGTTATTAAAAGAAAAATTGAATCGTTAAAAAAGTCGATCAACTACCAGTTTTTTAATCAAATTTTGTTTGTTTTTGTAGCATCGAAGTTTTCTTTTGTCGTACTTTTCACTATTAATAAGTAAGCTTTAGTTAATCTAGCATAATATTTGATTAGTTAACATTATTAAAAAAAATGGATCTCTTAATGGGAAATTTTCTTCCATTGAGATCCTTATCGTAATCTTGTTTAATTATAGCATACATTTTCTCGCTCTAAATAACAAACTTTTGTGTTCTCAGCATGATTAAAATGTTGTTCGCGTTGAACTTTCTTTGTTTTGCTGCCAGACGAGCTGAGAACAGTAGCGTCCATTACCAGGGGGCTCAATTGAGCCTTTTGGTGTGGGGGAGTGTGGTGGGCAGCTACAAAAAAAGATAAAGTAGCTTTGAGATTTTTGGTTATTCGAGATATTATTGGTTTTTGACTTTGTTTCATTTGATTAAACATGGGTTTGTCCTAATTTATGTCGTATATTTCTTGTTCAATCTCGTGTTGTTCAGTTTGATTTTGTTTCATCTTATTTTGTTAAGAGTTTTCTTATTCAATTTTTTATTATTTTGTGTTACTTGATTTTACCTTGTATGAGTATATTTCATCTACTTTAATTTTTATATGTTTGTTTTGCTTTTTTGATTAAGTTTTTTCTAGTTGTTTCTCATATTTACTAGTAATGTATTGTAATACCTTGTAATACCTTGTAATATTTTGTGTTATCTTTATTTATCTACTTTATTCAATCTTGTTTCATCAGGTTTTATTTATTTTTATTCAATTTTATCTTTTGTTATCAGTATTCGATATCTGCCATTGAGCTCATATACACAATACTTATACTGTGGGGTTCATCTTGGATGGATTAGAAATAGCGAATCTCGATTTCTACTTGTTTACCCCAATTCTGTAGAAATTCAGCAACTTGACGTTAAAACACGAAATTTTCTGAGTCCGAGTTTCTATGCATTGAAAATAAGACTATAATCAAACCCGTATAATTAGAAGTATTCACCTGAAACTGAGTCTATATCTGATAAAAAAAAATCAGTTTTTGTTTTTTATTTTTTAAAAAATATGTCTTTATTCGTCTTTAAATCATTACGTTTAAGTTAAATTTTTAAAGTAAATTAAGTGTTCATATCAATTATGATTTGTTAAACTCTTTGATTCAGTAAATTCTAAACATTGTTTATTTGATTGGAATTTGCTATAGCAATAATGTATTTGATATATAGGAGAATATCCTGTACAGCAAAAAAAAAAATTTCAAACTTTATCCTTTATCCTAAAAACTAACTTAATTGTATAGAGAACAAATCTCTGCTATTGAAGACTGCATCGATTTGCCTCTGAAATTGGAGATAATTTTGTTGGCCATCTCTTCGATCGATTCAATGCCCGCAATCCGATGAAGATCTTCGGTGCTGTGCCAAGGTGGAAGCCGCAAAATCATCTTCAGAGCCTTGTTCTGAATCCTCTGGATGGCTTTCTTCCTCGTCGCGCAGCAGCTAGACCAAATCGGAACTGCATACATTATCGCTGGTCGGAACACCTGTTTGTAGATCAGTAACATATTCCTCAGACATATAGGCGGGATTTCCTGTTGATGAGAGAATAAAGAGATTTAGTGTATTTATTACATTTAGATTAAATATCTTCAATGTGATTTTTAAAAGTAAGATTCCGATCAAGTGTGAGTCCCAAGTACTTCACGTGATCAGACCATGCTAATGAAACCCCATTAAAAGTTATGGAATGTTTTACATTAGGTTTTAAAAATTCAGCTCTAGGCTTATGGGGAAATAAAATAAGTTGAGTTTTGGAAGCATTAGGAGAAATTTTCCACATTTTCAAGTAATTCAAAAAGGAATTTAAATTTTGTTGTAATCAACTGCGTACCACCCGTAAATTCCGACCTTTGGCTGAAAGCAAAGTATCATCAGCAAATAATCTTCTACATTTTCCTTCTGGTACATCTGGAAGATCAGAAGTAAAAATATTGTATAAAATTGGCCCAAGCATACTGCCCTAAGGGACACCAGCTCTAATGGGTGTGCTTTCAGAGCATGAATTTTGATAGCTTACTTGTAAAGTTCGGCTAGTCAAATAATTTTGAATAATTTTGGTGAGATATACAGGAAAATTAAATCGAGCTAGTTTAGCTACTAAACCTTTGTGCCAAACACTGTCAAAAGCTTTTTCAATTTCAACACCCTTCTGATTTGTTAGCGTTAATTATCCATGACGAAAACCAAATTGTTCATCAGAGAAAATAGAATTCTGATTTATGTGAATCATCATTCTATTCCAAATAACTCTCTCAAATAGTTAACTTAAAGAAGGAAGCAAACTAATTGGTCGAATTGGTCGTCTTGAAGGCTCTGTAGCACTTTTTTCAGATTTCAAAATTGGAGTAAACTACTTTGGCATTTTTCCATTTATTGGGAAAATAAGCCGAAGGGAAAGCATTTTTGAAGATTTTAACTAAAAAAATTAAAGTGCTTTCAGGAAACTTTTTAATAAAAATATAGAAAATCCCATCTTCCCCAGGGACTTTCATATTTTAAAATTTTTTAAAATCAATTTATGTTCATCAATATTTGTCTTACAAGAACTTTCAAACACATTTTGTTTATATAGAATATCACCAAATTGTAGGGAAATTTGAGAATCAATTGGACTTACAACGTTTAAATTAAAATCATGAGCAGACTCAAATTATTGGGCTAATTTTGGAGCTTTTTCTGCGTTTGTTAAAAAAAAGTTCATCTCCATCCTTCAAAGTAGGAATTGGCTTCTGGGGCTTTATCAGAATTTTAGTTAATTTCCACAATGGCTTTGAGCAGGGTTTTATGTCCTCTACTGCTTTTGCAAAATTTTCATTACGAATAAAATTCAAACGACGTATGACCTCCTTTCGATGGTCGCAATAAATAAATTTCAAATAAGGATCCCTAGTTCGTTGATATTGGCGTCGACGAATGTTTTTCAGTCGCATCAAAAACTGAAGACCATCATCAATTAAAGGTTGATTAAATTTATGTTTAACTTTGGGTATTGAAGCGGCTTTAACATTGACTTTCGAAGTTCATCTGAAGGCTGTCAAATTTTCAACAGCCAGATCAATATCTTCTTTTGAATTCAGTAGAACGTTTACATTTAAATTACGTTCAATAAAATTCCTATGTCGCTCCCAGTCAGCTTTTGCAAGTTAAAAGTTGATTTTAAAGGGTTTTCAATGGGACTTTGGGATAAAGAAAAAGTTACTGGAAGGTGGCCCGAATCAAGGTCCGCATGAGTAACTAATTGACTACAATGCTCTCCTTTATCCGTTAGAACCAAATCAATTGTAGAAGGATTTCTAATCGAAGAGAAACAAGTATGCCCATTAGGATATTCAACAGTATAATAACCTGCAGAGCATTCATTAAATAAAATATTCCCATTAGAATTCGAAGAAATATTATTCCAAGATCGGTGTTTTGCATTAATGTCACCAATAGGGGAGATGAGGGCATAATGAGTATCCGAGGCATAATGAGAAGTCCATTTTTCTACATAAGTACGTATTTTCTTAAACAAATTTTCATGAGGACTTGTTTCGTACTACCTATAGTATTAATTTTTCACCAAAAAAGAAATATCCTTTTCATATTTACAGAAATATTAAATAATAACCAGCTAGGTTCTCAAGTGACGAAAATATTATAATTTTTGAGCACCACCAAATAAGCTTTTATGACCTTTAAATCATCTTGATCTGAAATGTATGCACTGCAACATGATCTACACATTGTGTAGTGTATTGGCTACAGCACACGAACCAGCGAGAACGACCGAGATGACGAACAAGGAAAATGGCATAATCGCCGATAACGCGAGAGCGCGGCCCGAGTGCTCAGCAGTATAAATAAAACGTGCAGTGCTCAATATTGTTGATTCCAAAGTTTACTTTCAAATAAAGCAGACCGCTCGTGTTTTTATTGCTGATACATAGCAAATTGGCGACGAAGGGATAATTTTTTTTCAAGATGAACGTGAAGCCCCCGGAGTTCAACATTGGAGATTCCTGGTCACTGTACGAGGAGCGCTTAAGACAGTTCTTTGTGGCCTATGGAATCGGAGAGAAGGATGACGAGCGGCGATCGGCATTCCTGCTTACGGCGGTTTCAATGGAGGTGTATCAAACAATTCGAGACCTTTGTTTTCCAGCGAAACCGGAGACAAAATTGTTTGATGAGCTTTGTTTGCTGCTGCGCCAACGGTTTACCCCGACGTTGGTGATTTTCCACGAGCGAACCAGATTTTTGGAAGCACGTCAAGGCGACGGAGAGTCGGTGATTGAGTGGTCAACTCGGTTAAAGAAGTTGGCCGCCGGCTGCGAGTTCGAAAACGATCTGCCAGTTTTCTTGACAAACGTTTTCGTCGTTGGTCTGAAACGTGGGCCAATATACGAACGTGTCTGCGAAGAGGATCCCAAGACCGAGTTGGAAGCCCTCGTGAAAGTAGCCATGAAGAAGGAATCAACATTACGGCAGCGTGAAGTGTTGAAAGTTTTTAAGTTTCGTTCCGACCGTGGGAGGAAGGAAGACAATCTGGAAAGCCCCGATCCAGATTCCCGTTGTTTTGCCTGCGGTAAAGGCAATCACAATTTTCGGACTTGCCAGTACAAGGCGTACGTGTGCAAGTTGTGTGAGCTGAAAGGACATCTGGCCAAAGTATGTCCGAACAGGAAAGACCCGACCGAAAGAGCGACGAAGCCCAAAGTTCATCATTTGGCGATGAACAGATTGGATGTTCCTCCTCCCATCATTGTTCCTGTTCAAGTTGGTGGACATTCAATCGATTTCGAGCTGGACACTGGAAGTCCGGTGAACGCTATTCCTACGACGTTGTTCAATCGGCTATTCCAATCGAAGGTGCTCGAGCCTGGCGGATGCGATTATTTCGTGTCATACAACGGCAACAATTTCCAGGCGGTTGGAAAATTCCAAGTGGAATTGGAGTTCAAACACCACAAATCGAAGGAAGCAGTCTACGTTTTCAATGGTGACCGGCAACCGTTGCTAGGTCGGCAAACAATGTTGCGATGGGGATTATCAGTCGACTTTGGTTCTCCTACGGAGCTTAAAGCTTCAGCAAAACCAGCATCTTTTCCCAAGTTGTTCAGGTCCCATCAGAAACCTCGAGCTTTCAAGGAGAAAGCAAACCAAGGCATCATCAACGACGGTGTGCGAGTCGGTAAAAAGGAAGCAGAACCAACGAAGTATAAGGTCAACGAAACAGTCTATCTTCGAGACTACCGGTTACCCAAGAAGAAGTCCTGGATCCGAGGTCGAATCGTGGCAAAGCGAGGAGCTGGTCTGTACGAGTGCCTCACTCAAGAACTTGGCATCGTCAAGCGCCGGAGTCACCAGATCATCAAATATCCATACGATGATTTTGAACGCGAAGCAGATCCTGGGTCTCACGATGACAATCCACGGGAGAGCTACGTTAAAGTTGAGTCATCATCCTGTTCCGATGCCGCTTTGGTCCCATCAAGCACCGACTATCATCGTCCCTATGGAACCTACGTGACCGGATACAACCGTATCATGAACACGCTTCGTTACTTGGAGAGGGAGTAGTTGTAGTGTATTGGCTACAGCACACGAACCAGCGAGAACGACCGAGATGACGAACAAGGAAAATGGCATAATCGCCGATAACGCGAGAGCGCGGCCCGAGTGCTCAGCAGTATAAATAAAACGTGCAGTGCTCAATATTGTTCATTCCAAAGTTTACTTTCAAATAAAGCAGACCAAAGTATTAAACCGCTCGTGTTTTTATTGCTGATACATAGCACATTGTTTCTAAATTTTCAGCATCATAAAATTTTTGATTTTTAACTTCAATCAATTGTAAAACGCGTTTTTACTTTAATTTGTTCACTAGAGGCGAACAGAGCACTTTCAATGAAGGCATATTGAGCATTTTCTGCCGGAGAATCTAGCAGCGAATTCAACTCGATGAAGTCAACTGAATAATAGAGCTATAGCTTAACTTGTATCGTCTGACGATTTGGCCTATTGGTTAGATGTCGGAGAGGTAATCAGTAGACTCGAGTTCGATTCCTGTTCGAGGGGATTTTTTTTTTGCACATACCATTCATGATTGATTTTTTTTTATTGTTACATTATACGGCTAATAGCATCAAAGCATCATCCGTCAAACAAAACACTAGAAACATAATGTATGAACATGTGTTAATTCTTTGAATTCTACAAACAGACCTAGATTATTTTGTTTTTGCTTTGTTTGATGAATCTACGCCTCACCGTTTAGTGCAATCATGATCATAAATGATAAATGAAGAAACAAAAATCACCTACACCTGGAATCGAACTCGAGCCTACTGATTATCTCTCCGACATCTAACCAATAGGCCAAATCGTCAGACGATACAAGTTGAGCTGTAGCTCTATTACTCAATTGACTTCATCGAGTCGAATTCGCTGCTAGATTCCCCGGCAGAAAATGCTCATTATGCCTTCATTAATGGTGCTCATACTGCCTCGGGGGGTTTCTCATTATGCCTCTACAGTGACTGGTTTTCAGCTTTCGGCAAAATTTTTTAAAATGCATTTTTAAACGTTTTTATCTACTTTTTCAAGTTTCATCCAATTAGACAATAGACTATTTGAGTGTCGGAACACGAAACAATGATGTAATTCACATATTACAGCTGTTCTCTATGGTTAAATAAGCATTTTCCTTAAGGTACCCATTATGCCCTCATCTCCCCTAATAAAAAAATTTAGATTTGTTTCTGGTGAGTTTTTTTTTGTAAATTTCCCTTAAAAATTTTTTTTTCTGTTCACCGCTACATCGAAAAGGCAAATATGCGGCAATAATTATAATTTTCTCCATAGACGTTTCTAATTCTATTCCAATTGTTTCTAAGACTTTTGTATTGAAGGAAGGAAGAAGTCTAAATTTGAGACGACTATTGATGAAATAGCTACACCCCCACCTTGTCGATCAAGTCGATCATTTCGCAAAATTTTAAAGAAAGCATTGCTTTTCAAATTATTGTCTGGCTTTAAAAAAATTTCAGTGATGGCAGCAATATGTATGTTTTGAGTTTTAAAAAATAAAAAGAACTCATTTTGGTTAGCAAGCAAAGATCTGGCGTTTCAATTCATAATACTTAAACACCTATTTGGATCTGTTGATACTTACGGTTTTCGATGCCGCTCCGTCGGCGAAACCAAAACAGTTTGTTTTGGTTCCGCATGCTTTGAGTCAATTCGCAATTGAAACAATAGCGGTGATGATTGAAGATGACAGCTGATGATGGTAAACACGGTATAAATGTTTACATCATCACACGGCTAAGCGCGACAACACAAATTGGGTTCGTGGTAACACAACAGTGTTGCCAGATATTCTGGGTAAGAATATCAAAGTACTCATTAAGAAATGAGTACTTTCCCGGTTAGGGAATATAAGATGTAGAAGTGACAATTAGCTATCGCTAATTAATATGGTTGTATTCTAATGACCTCACTGACGAAACTGAATAAAGATAACTCTATTCCACCACTGAAACCTGCGTTTTTCAACAGGATCCATGAGGGAATCGTAAAGTCATAATAATTTTGTTAGCATTATTAAAGGAATTTTGAAAAGCTTCAAATATTGAATTTACTGTCAACATAAGTTGCATCATTGCAAAATTTTAATTTTTCCTCAGTAATCTCACCCAAATCAACAAAATTGTTAGGATTTGAAAATGAAGGAGAAGAACAGGTATTTGAATTAGAATTTCGGGGACTTTCCCAATCCTTCGCATGAACGTTTAGACTTGGTTTTTTTCCCATTTTTTTAGTTATGCCTGGAGAGGGCAACCCATTTTCAACCACCTCTGAGAACGATAAACAACGAGTCTGTGGTGCTTAATCAGCACAGGTTACATTAAAATCACTTCGAGCATTACCAAGACGTTTCTTAAGCAGATTGTTTGCCGGCCTGACGTGTGAAGAAGAAAAAGAGGAAGGAGAAGAAATTTTTCTGACAACTTTGGGATTTTTCCTACAAGCAATAATTTTTGCCCTAAGAGCACCTGTATCCGGGGAATTTCCTCCGATGAAGAAACAAACCCATACATACATTGGAAAAATAAAAAAATTTGAAGGTATATTACAGATGATTGTCATTAAACCCTAGGTGTGAGCGAGAGAGTATATGAGAAAAGGTGATAGAGGGGGGGGGGGGGGGGGGGGAAGGGGAAAGAGAGAGAGTGAGAAAGAAGGAGGGAGATATTATTTTTAAGTTAAATGCAATAAGAAAAGAAAAATTAATCCAAATTAATATAATGAGAAAACAATAAATATTGGAGCACATGCAAAGTGGAAGATTGCTTTTAACTTTCATAATTTATAAATCGAATTAATCAAAAAGTTTTTTTTCAGATCGATTAACAGGTAATTAATCATAACTATGCATAATCAATTCTCAATCTGATATATTCATATAATTGGGGTTTGGGGGATCCATCCGGGCATCTGATTAAAGCGGTTCTTTGAGAAGAGCATTGGGCTACCTCTATTTATGGAATCGTGGATTGAAGTCGGGCTCGTCTCCACACCCAGTGGAGCGCTCTTCATTATGACGGCTCGAATCAATGATTTTTTGATTTCAATATGTTCTTTCGATGGGGAAAATTAAATCCTATCCCTAACTAGAAGTTCAAGTGCCTCTGCTTGCACTTCTTATCCTTTGGAACAGTCCATTCAAAGGCATATTGGTTCATTAAGTCTGTGAATCTTGAACAAGTTATAAGGAAAAAGTTGCTCGCTGCTACTGGCTGCGCCTTGCTAGCTGGGTGGTAGATATACATACATACATACATAAGAGCACCTGTATCCGTGGTCCAAACAGCCGGTTTAGACCCAAATTCCGACCCAAGCAACTGCATCCGTGTTTCATTATAACAGTTTAATCTCAAAATTTTTTTAGTACTGGTATATGGATTGCTCCAATATTGATGTGATTTGGATCCAATTAGACGCAGTTCTAAACCGTTTGACAGTTGTTAGAACACGAGTGGGATTGCCAGTTTTTTCACTGGATTGGATCTAATTTCGTTGGTTCAACTCTTGTATAAATTAGACCCAAGGATACAGGTGCCCTAACGGGACAGTCTATGGAATTCGAGGAATGATTACCTGCGCAATTCGTACACTTGAAGAATTCTATTTGTGGTTTATCACCACAAAAAAGAAATTTAGAATTTTCATGATCGAATGAGCCGAAAAGCATGCATCTGGAATTCATTCTACAATTTTTAGTGCTGTGACAAAAAGCTTGACAACGACGACATTGCGTAAGATTTTGTAAAAAATTGGTAGAAGATTTTCGAAAAGGTTCCAATTTGACTCGACAATGAAACATAAGACGAGCCTTTTCAAGAATTTGCAAATTATTAACATGATCCTTTTTAAAATGGATCAAATAAAAATCAGGAGAAAAACTTATACTACTGGTATTATTCGTGTTGGTTCTTTTTTTAATTTGAATCACTTGAATCGGAGAAAACCCTAACAAAGAATTTATTTCCGTTGTGATTTCATCCGGTGTCTGATCGCCAGTGAGACTACGAGGTACAGTTTTATAGAGACGATTACTTTAAGTGTCGTATGTTAGATAATTGATGTTTTTTGATATTCAAATAATTTTAAACTTTTTGAAAATCATAAAAAATTCCGCCAATATACAAGCAGTTCCTCTTCGACCGATCTGAAAAGAAATCTTCACATCCTTGACGGAAGAGACGATTTCTTTCCGAAAGGCATTGAAGTCACGAGTCGTGAGCGAAATTGGTGGAACCTTTTCGTTTAAGGGTTTAAGAATAAAAGAAAATGAAAACAATTTTAGCACTGAAAAGTGCTGATTGAAAAAAAATGAATAATAAAAAATGTTCCGTGTTGGCGGCTCAACGGTACAGGTGGAAATGAAATTAATGTCGATGAACTTCTTCATTGGACGCTATATCAGAAACCACTTGACAGAACATGTGAACATTTGATGACTAGGCAGCTTCACTGAAAATTTCATCAATTTCCATTCATGTATTCAAAAGTTATTCACGAATCAAAGTGTTGCATTTTTGTATCGAATACACTCGTTAAATTTAATCTGTCACTCAACATCACTCCGAATTGAAAGTGTTGAAATTTAACGAAAAACGCTCTTTAAAAAAATGTTTTAAAAATGTGGATTATTTCTTTTGACGTTATACTTTTGAACTTTTAAAACATGAATTAGTATGTTTACAAGATCACTCAATTATGATTTATAAAATTTCAAAATTTGGTTCTTATCAATTTTGCTTGCATGAATAAACTTTGAAAAATATCT